>NW_025229860.1:11281-11902 GCF_018294505.1 Triticum aestivum | reverse complement strand
CGTAAACGCGTGTCGAGGCGGACGTCGTCGCGGTAGCGAGCACGTGACACCACTACCACCCTGTCTTAGCGTAACGCAAGTCGAGGCGGACGTCGTCGCGGTAGCGACGACGGACGCCGAGACGAGCACGTGACACCACAGCCACCCTGTCTATCTTAGGGTTACGCGAGTCGAGGCGGACGTCGTCGCGGTAGCGACAACGGACGCCGAGACGAGCACATAACACCACTGCCACCCTGTCTATCTTAGGGTTACGCGAGTCGAGGCGGACGTCGTCGCGGTAGCGATGACGGACGCCGAGACGAGCACGTGACACCACTGCCACCCTGTCTTAGCGTAACGCGAGTCGAGCCGGACGTCGTCGCGGTAGCGGCGACGGACGCCGAGACGAGCACGTGACACCACTGCCGCCCTGTTTAGCGTAACGCGAGTCGAGGCGAACGTCATCGCGGTAGCGACGACGGACGCCGAGACGAGCACGTGACACCACAGCCACCCTGTCTTCGCGTAACGCGAGTCGAGCCGGACGTCATCGCGGTAGCGACGACGGACGCCGAGACGAGCACGTGACACCACTGCCACCCTGTCTATCTTAGGGTTACGCGAGTCGAGGCGGACGTC
>NW_025229860.1:10170-10877 GCF_018294505.1 Triticum aestivum | reverse complement strand
CGAGACGAGCACGTGACACCAGGGCCACCCTGTCTATCTTAGGGTCACGCGAGTCGAGGCGGACGTCGTCGCGGTAGCGACGACGGACGCCGAGACGAGCACGTGACACCAGGGCCACCCTGTATATCTTAGGGTAACGCGAGTCGAGGCGGACGTCGTCGCGGTAGCGACGCCGGACGCCGAGACGAGCACGTGACACCACTGCCACCCTCTCTTAGAAGTCGAGGCGGACGTGGTCTAGCATGTCACGTCAAATTGACACCAAAAATGTTCCTATTTTTTTTAAATATCAGATATTTCAGAAAATGTTCTTGTTTTTCAGGAAATTTCATGAATTCCAAAGTTGTTTATTTCTATACATATGTTCTTGTTTTGAAATTTTCTTATTAATTTTAAATCTTGTTCATAGTAGATCAATTTAATGAACATTGAACATTTCTATTCAACCAAAAAGCTATGGATCAATTCAATTCACTACGTTAATTTTTGTTTAATAAAATTATGATAGGGTAACGCGAGTCGAGGCGGACGTCGTCGCGGTTGCGATGATGGACGCCGAGACGAGCACGTGACACCACTGCCACCCTGTCTATCTTAGGGTAACGCGACTCGAGGCGGACATCGTCGCGGTAGCGAGGACGGATGCCGAGACGAGCACGTGACACCCTTGCCACCCTGTCTATCTTAGGGTAACGCGAGTCGAGGCG
>NW_025229860.1:8978-9819 GCF_018294505.1 Triticum aestivum | reverse complement strand
CCGACGTTGTCGCGGTAGCGACGACGGACGCCAAGACGAGCACGTGACACCACTGCCATCATGTCTTAGCGTAACGCGAGTCGAGGCGGACGTCGTCGCCGTAGCGACGATGGACGCCGAGATGAGCACGTGACACCACTGCCACCTTGTCTATCTTATGGTAACGCGAGTCGAGGCGGACGTCGTCGCGGTAGCGACGACGGATGCCAAGACGAGCACGTGACATCACTGCCATCCTATCTTAGCGTAACGCGAGTCGAGGCGGACGTCGTCGCAGTAGCGACGACGGACACCGAGACGAGCACGTGAGACCATTGCCACCCTGTCTATCTTAGGGTAACGCGAGCCGAGGCGGACGTCGTCGCGATAGCGACGATGGACTCCGAGACGAGCACGTGACACCACTGTCACCCTGTATACCTTAGGGTAACGCGAGTCGAGGCGAACGTCGTCACGGTAGCGACGACAGACGCCGAGACGAGCACGTGACACCACTTCCACCCTGTCTATCTTAGAGTAACGCGAGTCGAGGCGGACGTCGTCGCGGTAGCGACAATGGACGCCGAGACGAGCACGTGACACCACTGCCACCCTGTCTATCTTAGGGTAACGCGAGCCGCGGCGGACGTCGTCGCGGTAGCGACGATGGACACCAAGACGAGCACGTCACACCATTGTCACCCTGTCTATCTTAGGGTAACGCGAGTCGAGGCGAACGTCGTCACGGTAGCGACGACGGACGCCAAGATGAGCACGTGACATCACTGCCATCCTGTCTTAGCGTAACGCGAGTCGAGGCGGACGTCGTCGCGGTAGCGACGATGGACGCCGAGACGAGCAC
>NW_025229860.1:8456-8968 GCF_018294505.1 Triticum aestivum | reverse complement strand
CGGACGTCGTCGCGGTAGCGACGACGGACGCCAAGACGAGCACGTGACACCACTGCCACCCTTTCTATCTTACGGTAACGCGAGTCGAGGCGGACGTCGTCACGGTAGCGACGACGGACGCCGAAACGAGCACGTGACACCACTGCCACCCTGTCTTACCGTAACGCGAGTCGAGGCGGACGTCGTCGCGGTAGCGACGATGGACGCCAAGACGAGCACGTGACACCACTGCCACCCTGTCTATCTTAGGGTAACGCGAGTCGAGGCGGACGTCGTCGCGGTAGCGACGAAGGACGCCAAGCCGAGCACGTGACATCACTGGCATCATGTCTTAGCGTTACGCGAGTCGAGGCGGACGTCGTCGCGGTAGCGATGATGGACGCCGAGACGAGCATGTGACACCATTGTCACCCTGTCTATCTTAGTGTAACGCGAGTCGAGGCGGACGTCGTCGCGGTAGCGACGACGGACGCCAAGACGAGCACGTGACACCACTGCCATCCTGTCTTAGC
>NW_025229860.1:7807-8446 GCF_018294505.1 Triticum aestivum | reverse complement strand
GTGTCTTAGCGTAACGCGAGTCGAGGCGGACGTCGTCGCGGTAGCGACGATGGACGCCGAGACGAGCACGTGACACCACTGCCACCCTGTCTATCTTAGGGTAACGCGAGTCGAGGCGGATGTCGTCGCGGTAGCGACGACGGACGCCAAGACGAGCACCTGACATCACTGCCATCCTGTCTTAGCGTAACGCGAGTCGAGGTGGACGTCGTCGCGGTAGCGACGACGGATGCCGAGACGAGCACGTGACACCACTGTCACCCTGTCTATCTTAGGGTAACGCGAGTCGAGGCGGACGTCGTCGAGGTAGCGACGACGGACGCCAAGACGAGCACGTGACATCATTGCCATCCTGTCTTAGCGTATCGCGAGTGGAGGCGGACGTCGTCGCGGTAGCGAGGATGGACGCCGAGACGAGCATGTGACACCATTGTCACCCTGTCTATCTTAGGGTAACGCGAGTCGAGGCGGACGTCGTCGCGGTAGCGACGACGGACGCCAAGACGAGCACGTGACATCATTGCCATCCTGTCTTAGCGTATCGCGAGTCGAGGCGGACGTCGTCGCGGTAGCGATGATAGACGCCGAGACGAGCATGTGACACCATTGTCACCCTGTCTATCTTAGGGTAACGCGAAT
>NW_025229860.1:5003-5766 GCF_018294505.1 Triticum aestivum | reverse complement strand
GGTTTCGGACCCCTTCCTCAAGGGCCACGAAATTCCCCCCCTCTTCCTCCATATATACAGCCCTTAGGGCGTCGTTTAGACTTTGGGTTTTGTTTAGATTAAAAGTTCGCCATAGCTGCAACTTCGCGTACTTCGTTTGTGTTCAGCGACCAGACAAAGGCGTCACAGAACCCCACCTTGATCAATAAAGCTTTCATCTTATATTCGCAATATCCAGATTGCAATCTCAGTTTCTTGCCTGTTCTTCGTTTGCTTGCAGGAAACAGACCCTCGTGGTCAGGTTGATCGTGCTCCGGCGTGGTCGATAACCTCTCGGAGTTGGTTTAGCGATTGCTAAGGCGCGACGTCCTCGCACGTTCGTAGTCGGATCGTCAAAGTCGACTTCCATCAAAGCGATATTCATCATCTCATCGAAAGACGGGACACCTTTGCCTCTATCAACGTGACACCACTGCCACTCTGTCTATCTTAGGGTAACGCGAGTCGAGGCGGACGTCGTCGAGGTAGCGACGACGGACGCCAAGACGAGCACGTGACATCATTGCCATCCTGTCTTAGCGTATCGCGAGTCGAGGCGGACGTCGTCGCGGTAGCGACGACGGACGCCGAGACGAGGACGTGACACCACTGCCACCCTGCCATACCGTAACGCGAGTCGAGGCGGACGTCGTCGCGGTAGCGACGATGGACGCCGAGACGAGCACGTGACACCACTGTCACCCTGTCTATCTTAGGGTAACGCGAGTCAAGGCGAACGTCATCG
>NW_025229860.1:0-1198 GCF_018294505.1 Triticum aestivum | reverse complement strand
ACTACGAAAAACTGTAAAATCTCACCGAGCAACCTGGAAATCTGATACCACTTGATAGAGGCAAAGGTGTCCCGTCTTTCGATGAGATGATGAATATCGCTTTGATGGAAGTCGACTTTGACGATCCGACTACGAACGTGCGAGGACGTCGCGCCTTAGCAATCGCTAAACCAACTCCGAGAGGTTATCGACCACGCCGGAGCACGATCAACCTGACCACGAGGGTCTGTTTCCTGCGAGCAAACGAAGAACAGGCAAGAAACTGAGATTGCGATCTGGATATTGCGAATATAAGATGAAAGCTTTATTGATCAAGGTGGGGTTCTGTGACGCCTTTGTCTGGTCGCTGAACACAAACGAAGTACGCGAAGTTGCAGCTATGGCGAACTTTTAATCTAAACAAAACCCAAAGTCTAAACGACGCCCTAAGGGCTGTATATATGGAGGAAGAGGGGGGGAATTTCGTGGCCCTTGAGGAAGGGGTCCGAAACCAACCCTATCTCTTGTTTCCCCACACATACGGACTCTAAAAACAGCCTATACTTATGTATTTCGAAATTACATGGGCCTGGCCCAATAATAAGGTGACGCAGCACCTAGAATAGCCTCTGGACGAAAGTTATGAAGTAGCATCTTGTATATTTCGTCCAAGGCTTCATGCACGCATTATGGTGGCTTCAACCTCCTGAAATCATCACTTGTAACTCCGTTCTTGTTCCCCATGCGCATGCCATCATCTCCATGCTTGTTCTTGCTCCAATGTTCATCCTTCTCAAAGCTAGGCCCTTCATTTGTAAGCAAAACAAATGTATCCAATTTAGGCAGCATCATATTCTCATGAACATTAGAATCATTAGCAAGAAACGAAAGTACCTGGTAATTTAATTGGCGTGCGCGAGCTCTAGTAATTGGTCCAGTATGTATAGCAGCAGGGACTGTGGGTGTAATAATTGTATTGATGTCCTCATCAACGTGACACCACTGCCACCCTTTCTATCTTAGGGTAACGCGAGTCGAGGCGGACATCGTCGCGGTAGCGACGACGGATGCCGAGACGAGCACCTGACACCACTGCCACCCTATCTATCTTAGGGTAACGCGAGTCGAGGCGGACTTCATCGCGGTAGCGACGATGGACACCGAGACGAGCACGTGACACCATTGTCACCCTGTCTATCTTAGGGTAACGCGAGTCGAG
>NW_025229859.1:12939-18472 GCF_018294505.1 Triticum aestivum | reverse complement strand
TGTCGGTCATCAGCGAGTGAATCCAGGCTGTAGCACTGGGCTAGCAGGACTCCGGTGAACCGGGCTGTAGCGGGCTAACAGGACTCCGGTATTCATCGCGTGACATTTCCCCGAAGGGACAGACACAGGAACGAAGAAGGACACATGCCGGCCAGCCTAAGTGTTCCGGAGCAGTAGCAAGCTACCATGGCTCGGTGGAAACACTAGGAGACATTTCCCGGTAAGAGAGGCTACTAAAGATAAACAACTAGATAGTCAGATCCCACACATACCAAGCATTTCAATAACATACACACAATATGCTCGATATGTGCAATACAACATGGCATCACAAAATGACTCTACGACTCAAGTAGTTTATTCAATAGGCTCCGAGGAGCGAGATATTACAAACATGGGTCTCACGACCCAACATTCAGAGCATACAAGTCAAAGCACAAGCGGAAGCTATCATGTCTGAGTACAGACATCTATAAATGAAAAAGGCTGAGAAGCCTGACTATCTATCAGATCCTGCCGAGGGCACAAGATCGTAGCTGAGGTAACAAGCTAAACGTCGAAGTCCATGCGGAACTACTAGCGAGACCGAAGGCTCTCTGCAAAAACATAAAATAGGCAAACGTGAGTACAAATGTACCCAGCAAGACTTACATCAGAACTATCTACATATGCATCATTATCAACAAAGGGACGGTGGGGTTTAACTGCAGCAAGCCAGCTTTGACTCGGTGGCTATCCTGAACTACGACTGCAAGTAACTCTTTTGAGGTGGCGCACACGAGTCCACATATTCACCATATCAATACACCACTATGGAACCGCTCCCGTCTCCCTACGAGAACGCCATCCATAGCACTCACGCTTATCTTGCGTATTTTAGAGTATCCACTTTCACTTGTCTATGAACTGTACAAGGGGTCCAAGTTTCCATATCCGAGGAATCCGGCTATTCGAATAGATAATGATAACCCTGCAGGGGTGTACTTCTTCACACACGCTTTCGCCACTTATCGCCCTGTACACGTCATGTACCTCGGCAACCTTCAAGCGGAAGCCGGGCGAGGGAGTCGGCCACGACCTGACTAACCGAACAAGTCTCTAGTCCAGGTTTATCGCCTATTCGGGTTCCATCCGCAAGGAGATCCGGCCGGGGTGTCGCTCACGGCCCCAAACGATGTGAGCAGGGTTCCCAAGCCCACCATCCGGGTGCTACTTGGTACACCGGGCCACTGTGCCTAGTCTGTCCCAAGCCCACCTGTACCGGGTGCCACTTGGTAGACTACTAACACTACCTACAAACACCAGAAACTAGTTGCAACTCCTGGACAGAGATCAAGTTGATTAATAAGTCGAGAGGGGCACTTAAGCATTCCAATGCATGGTAGTAGCTGGTCATGGATCACAAACACAGAACTCAGTTCCTGAGGACGGCTGCAATGAGACAACCCACCATGTACTCCTACATGGCCTCTCACCGTTACCTTTACCAAATCGTGTTCACACACTTAGCTCACACACAGTAGGACATGTTCACACGCCTCTGATTCATCCCCGATGAATCAGACCTGACTCAACTCTAAGCAGTAGCAGGCATGACAAACAAGCATGAATGAGTAGGCACATCAGGGCTCAAACAACTCCTACTCATGCTAGTGGGTTTCATCTATTTACTGTGGCAATGACAGGTCATGCAAAGGATAAAGGGGTTCAGCTACCGCAGCAAGTAACAAATATGTCGTTGTTGTCCTAATGCAGTAAAAGAGAGCAGGAGCGAGAGAGTGGGATTTTATCGGAATGAACAAGGGGGTTTTGCTTGCCTGGCACTTCTGAAGATAATATAGCTCTTCATCAGTGTCAACGATCACATCATCGGTACACGTCTATCGAGAGGGGACAATTACCGGCAAATACAGAAAAACACGATCAGTGCAATGCACAATATGATGCATGATCATGACATGGCAAAATGAATGTGTTTTGGGCTAATGCAACTAGCAACAGATTAAATGAAGTTGGTTTGAATATAATATTCAAATTCAAACTCCATATGTGATTATTCAAATGCCATTTAATTGATTTGTGCTAAACAGCAGCTATAAGTTGTTCTAACATGCATGAAAATGGTACAGATGGATTCCTTGAATTTTTCTGATAATTTTTCATATATAAATTATTTAATTTGGAGTTACGGTTAATTTTCTATGAATTTTGGAAGTTTTAGGCATTTTTCTGGAATTTCAGAATTAAATTAAATCCAGAAAGCATTACTGCGCCAGCATGACGTTGGCATGACGTCAGCAAGTCAACAGGGGCCGGCTCGGGTCAAACCTGACGTGTGGGGTCCACACGTCAGTGACACAGGGGCTAATCCCGCGTTGACCCGGGCTTTGACCCACTACGGGGCCCACTGTCAGTGGCTGTGGGGGGGTGTTTAGGCGTCATTAGTGTTAATTAGGCGTGCCACGTCGGCAGTCGCCGGAGTTCGGCCGGCGACGACCAAAACTGCGGCGGGAGCTCGCCGGAGTGGCGCTGCGAGGGGTTTTGGGCCAAGCCAAGGGCACCAGAGGGTAGCCCGTGCCCGTGCGCATCTAGGGGGGCCAACGGGAGGTGCGGGGGTGGCCGGGGTTCGCCGGAATGGAGCCCGAGGCGGCGGCCGGAGCTCGGGTGGGTGCGGGGTTAGCGCTGCGGCTTGCAAACAAGCTAGCTGCCACGCTAGCGTTGCTCCACGGGTCGTTGCGAGTGCAACGGACGCACGCGCGGGGCCATTTGGTCACCGGGGCTTCGCCGGCGACGAGTCCGTGCGGCGGAGCATCTCGGCTCCGGTAGAGGGGGCGGCTAGAGCTCGAAATCGGGCTTGGGGTTAGGGGGAAACGAAGCAGGGACTCACGGGGATCGTGCAGGGAGGGTCAGCGAGCTCGGGGAAGCGACGATGGTGGCGAATTGACGGTGAAGATCCTCGGCGGCCGGCGATGGAAACGGCGATGCCGGCGGCGTTGTGGCGCGTCCGTAGGGCCGTGGTTCGGTGGGGAGGAAGGAGGGGTCGAGGGGGAGCTCCTGGGCGCATCGGCGAGGCTAGGGGTGGCCGGTGGCCACGGGGAAGCTCGTCGGCGGCGGCGGGTGTGTTCGGTGGCTGCGCGCGAGAGAGCCAGAGGAGGAGAGGAGCTCGGGGAGAGAGTGAGAGGCCTGGGGGGGGTGCGTGGCGTCGCGGACGGGGTCCAGGGCGACGAGAGGAAGCAGGAGGTGGCCAGGGGGAAGCAGGAGGTGGCCGAGGCAGCGTCGGCGCGCGCCACGCCTCGCCTCTGTTCGTCCTCCTGGCAGAGGAGGAAGAGGACAAGGGGGAGGAGGTGGGCTGGGCCGGCTGGGGGAGCTGGGCCAGATGGGGCGCTAGGTGGGGCTGCAGGTAAGGCCAGGTGGGCTTGCTCTTTTTTATTTTTTTTTGTTCTCTGTTCTGTTTTAACTCTGTTTTCTATTTTGCAGGTTTGTTTTGAATTTGGTTTTGAAACCAATTCAATTTATTTTGCTTCTGACAATATTTTTAGGAGCTAAAGGAATTAAAACAATGCTCCACAAAAATATTTCAGAATTATTGGACCTATATTTATTTAATAGTAGATATAAATCCAATTCAAATAATTATCGATTTAATTCATATGCCCAAATATAAATCCTTAAAAATGTTCAATATTTTGGTTGGGACCAGAACCCTTACCAAAAATTATCAAACATTTAAGAAGAGCCATTTGGAGCAATGAATAAGATTTCTAGGGTTTTTGCCCCTCTTTTATTTAGGGTTTTGAGGCTTCCAATATTCCTCAATTCAAGTTTCAAAAATATGGACATGATGCACACATGAAGCTAACCTAGAGCAAAGCTTGAAGCTAGGGATGTGACATGGAACGCGTCAACCAAATTCTAGAAGACATGCTTCGAGCCTCTGTTATCTCATTTGGAATGGACTGGGAGAAGTGCCTTCCATTTGCCGAATTCGCTTACAACAACAGCTATCAATCTAGCTTGGGTAAAGCCCCTTTTGAAGTTCTCTATGGACGACGGTGTCGAACACCCCTTAACTGGTCAGAGACCGGGGAAAGACAATTCTTTGGCCCGGATATGATTCAGGAAGCAGAAGAACAAGTTCGTATCGTTCGTGAAAAGTTGAAAACAGCCCAATCTCGTCAAAAGAGTCAATATGACCGAAAGCATAAGGCTATGACTTTCGAGGTTGACGAGAAGGCTTATCTTCGGGTCACCCCTCTGAAGGGAACCCATCGTTTCGGTATCAAAGGCAAATTGGCTCCTCGTTACATTGGACCTTTTCGCATTCTTGCCAAACGAGGAGAAGTTGCCTACCAATTGGAACTACCTCCGCACCTCTCCAGAGTTCACGATGTCTTCCACGTTTCTCAACTCAGGCGTTGCTTCTCGGATCCTATCCGTGAAGTGGACCACGAAACGCTTGATCTCCAAGATAATCTTACATATCGAGAGTACCCCATCCGTATCCTCGATCAAGCCGAACGTACCACGCGACGTCATAATATCAAGTTTCTCAAGGTTCAATGGTCGCACCATTCTGAAGATGAAGCAACTTGGGAAAGGGAGGATCGTCTTCGACTCGAGTATCCCGCCTTCTTCTCGGAGGAACCCAAATCTCGGGACGAGATTCTTTTGAGTGGGGGTGAGTTGTCACACCCTAGCTAGTCATGCATTAGAGTGTTGCATCATGTTTACTCATTCATCAGAAACTTGAAATGGGGATGACAGAACCCCCAGTCCCCTCTGAAACCAACTAGGGTTTACTAAAATAATTTTCAATGAACCTGAAATGCCCTTCTAAAATGCCCATCATTTTTGTCTTGGTTCAGAACCTCTGCCAAAAGTGGTGCACATTTTCCTAGGCCATCCTAGGGTTTTTGAATTAAATCATAAATATTTGAATTTGGGCATTTAAAATAATATAAAATATTTAAATGCTCAAATATCTCCAAACTAAAATGTTTCATGTTGGAAATAATCCAACTATGGGCCAGGAATAGTTTGGTGATTTTTGAAGTTGCCTAGGTATTTTATTAAATTCAACAAAGTTGCAGATATATTAAATAAAAAACAGAAACAGAAAAAAAGGGAAAAACTTACCTGTCGCCCACCAGCCAGCCCACCTAGCCGGCCCAGCCCGGCCACCGCTCCAGCGAGCTGCTTGGCTTGCCAGGCAGGCAGCCAAGGTGCTCGGCGGCGGCACCGCAGCTCGCCACGCAGCTGCTCGCCGCCTCGCCGCCTCCCTCGCCCGGCTAACGCCGTGAACCGGCCTCTCTCTCTCCCCCGAACCCCCCAGACACCCCCTCTCCTCTCCAGCTCCTCCCCCTCGCACGCCCCAGCCATGGCCGACGCCATCGCCGCCACCCCCTCGCCGTAGCCACGCCCTCCGTCCACCCCACGCCGTGCCACCGTGTCCAGGAGCTTCGCCGCCGTCCACTTCATCGAGCTAGCCGAGCCCCGTGTGCTCGAGCGGCCCGAGACCACCGCACCGACCTCG
>NW_025229859.1:2657-12929 GCF_018294505.1 Triticum aestivum | reverse complement strand
ACACCCCCTCTCCTCTCCAGCTCCTCCCCCTCGCACGCCCCAGCCATGGCCGACGCCATCGCCGCCACCCCCTCGCCGTAGCCACGCCCTCCGTCCACCCCACGCCGTGCCACCGTGTCCAGGAGCTTCGCCGCCGTCCACTTCATCGAGCTAGCCGAGCCCCGTGTGCTCGAGCAGCCCGAGACCACCGCACCGACCTCGCCCGAGCTCGCCGTCGCCGGAGATCCCTTTCAACACCGTCGCTGCCTTAGCTCGTCCCCGACCCCGCCGGTGGCCTCTACGGGAGCGCTGTGAGCCTAGCTACTCCTCCGACCCTCTCTCTCTCATTCCCGAGCCGTGTAGCCACCGCACGAGGATCACACGCCCGCACCGTCGCGGACCTCGTCACCGACGTGCTTCCGGCCACACTCCGGCCACAAGATGGTGTCCATCTTGCTCATCGAGTCCCACAGCACCTAGCTAGCCACTCCACGAGCCTCACCGACCCCTCTAGCGCCAAGTTCATCCTCGACCGAACCCCGGTGGCCGCCAAAGTCATCGCCGGCGCCAACTCCGGCCACCCCGACCCCAACGGACTCCGCCAAGAGCTGCGGTTTGTCCTCAGCTCCACTCCGGTGGTCTCCGCGGTCCTTTTGGTGGCCGAAATGGCCAAAACCACTCCCGCCGCCGCGTCGGGCTCGCCGGCGGCTAAACGCCGGCAGCCGACTTTGACTTTGACCACGGGTGGGCCCTGGTTGACTCCCCTGAGTCAATGACAGGTGGGGCCCAGCCCTGCTAATTATACAGGATTAGTTTTAATTAAATCTTAATTAAAATAATCACCCTAACATGCGGGACCCACTGTCAGGTTTGACCCAGACCTGTTCCGTTGACCTGCTGACGTCACACTGACGTCAGGCTGACGCAGTAATTGATTTTCTGGATTTAAATTAAATCAGGAAATTCCAGAATATTATTTAAACTTCAAAAATTCATAACTTTTATTCTGTAACTCCAAATTGGACAAATTATATATGAAAAATGATCAGAAAAATCCAATCTATCCATCTGTACTATTTTCATGCATGATCAAACAAGTTAAATTGATGTTTTAAGCAGAACAAGGAAAAGCACTTTAAAAGACCATATTTGAATTTGAAATTTGAATCCTTGATTCAAATTTGTTCAAACCCCTCTGGTTTTAGTTGCATTAGCCCAACACACTCATATTTCCATGTTTCATGCATGCATCATATTGTTGCACATTGTTTGGTGATGCTTGTGTATCGATGTCCTTTGCGACAGGTTCTGCCCCCGAGGAGTACCGTGATTACCCTAACGAAGAACCATATCAGTGCATCGAACCATCAGGCAAGCAACCAACCATTTGATCATATCGATACAATCCCATGTTCTCGCTCCTGCTCTCTTTTACTGCATTAAGACAACGCGATTCAAACTGCTGTGTGCTACGGTAGTTGAACCCATTTCCTCTGCATGACCTGTCATTGGCACAGTAACTAGATGAAACCCACTAGCATGTGTAGGAGTTGATTGAGCCATATGTATGTGTTGTTCCTACCTTGCTATGCCTGCTATGCTTAGAGTCGTGTCAGGTCTGGTTCATTTGGGTGATGGGCTAGAGTGAAATGATTATGTCGGTAATGAGAGTGGTGTGGTGAACACGATTTGGTAAAGGTATCGATGAGAGGCCATGTAGGAGTACATGGTGGGTTGTTTCATTGAAGCCGACCTTAAGCACTGAGATCTGTATGTGTGATTTAAGAATCAGCTACTACCATGCATTGGGCCCGAAACCAATGGACCCTCTCGACTTCTTATTCACCCTAGTTCTCCGTCCAGGAGTTGCAAGTAGTTTCTGGTGTTTGTAGCCTACTGGAGGCCGTGGACAGCGCTGACCGTAGGGGTGGGCTGTGATGCGGTAGGTACGTGGCACGGTGTGCAGAATACCCGTTAGGTATCTCGGGAACCCTGTTCACATCGTTCGGGGCCGTATGGGAAACCTCGGCCGGACTCCCTGCGGATGGAACCCGAATAGGCGATAAACCTGGACTGGAGGCTTAGGTGATTAGGTAGGTCGTGGCCGACACCCACGTTGGGCTTCCGCTTGAAGGTTGCCGAGTACATGTCGTGTAAGCGACGATAAGTGGTGAGAGCGTGTATGAAGAAGTACACCCCTGCAGGGTTAACATGATCTATTCGAATAGCCGCCTCCGCGGTAAAGGACTACTTGGTTGCCTATACAGTTCATAGACAAGTAAATGGAAACTGTTAAAAGCCTCAAGATAAGTGTGAGTGCCGAGGATGGCTCTTCCGTAGGAAGACGGAGGTGGATCCTCGGTAGTGTATTAAAGTGGTGAGTAGTGGACTCGTGTGCGCAAAACCATTTCAGTTGGAGTATCGTAGGATAGCCTAGCCAAGAGTCAAAGCTGGCTTGCTGCAATAACTCCGCCAACCCTTCTTGATACTATGCATGTATGTAGGATCTGATGTAAGTCTTGCTGAGTACCTTTGTACTCATGTTGCTATAATCTACATTTTTACAGAAGACGCTGCAACCCCTTCTGATGGGTTCTATGTAGACGTTGACATCAACGAGTAGGCTAAAGACCCAGGTGGTGACCCTGAGCTTGTGATGGACCACGTAGTATAGCTAGGCTTTCCAAGCCTCTTTTATTTTACTAGTTGTCTGTACTCAGACAAGTTACTTCCGCTGCTGGCTTGTATGACTGTATGACTTGTATGTTGGGTCGTGAGACCCGTACCTTTGTGTATGTTATGTATGGCTCCCTGAGCCTTAAATAAAGTACTTGTGTCATAGAGTCATGTTGTGATGTTTCGTTGTATTTGCACATATCGAGCATATTGTGTGTATGATTGAAATGCTTGTTATGTGTGGGATCTGACTATCTAGTTGTTTATCTTTAGTAGCCTCTCTTACCGGGAAATGTCTCCTAGTGTTACCGCTGAGCCATGGTAGCTTGCTACTGCTCTGGAACACTTAGGCTGGCCGGCATGTGTCCTTCTTCGTTCCTGTGTCTGTCCCTTCGGGGAAATATCACGCTTTGAGTACCGGAGTCCTGTTAGCCCGCTACAGCCCGGTTTACCGGAGTCCTGCTAGCCCAGTGCTACAGCCCGGACCCACTTGCTGATGACCGACACGTTCGAAGCTGGGTCATGGATGCCTGTCCCTGTAAGTCTGTGCCACTTTGGGTTTACGACTAGTCATGTCAGCCCGGGCTCTTTATCATATGGATGCTAGCGACACTATCATATACGTGAGCCAAAAGGCGCAAACGGTCCCGGGAAAAGGTAAGACGACACCCGTGGGGATACCGTGCGTGAGGCCGCAAAGTGATATGAGGTGTTACCAGCTAGATCGATGTGACATCGAGTCGGGGTCCTGACAGCGTTGGCATCAGAGCCGGACTGCCTGTAGGTTCTCCAAGCCAAACTGGTCGATGTTGAGTCTAGAAATTCTTTAGTTATATGTAGGGGAATTGTTTGTGGGTTGGAACGTAAGGCTCTTTTACTCCTTATACCTTATGACTTCTGATCTGAGTCAGTCCATTCTTCCACCGGGGGTTAAGGAATTAGGATCTATTCTCTCTATCAGGATCACGTGTTACTAATCAGTAGTACCTTATAGGTTTGATGGATACAAGCCTAGTTCAGATCTACTACCACATTATGTTGTTAGAATGGTTTCAGAACTTTGAGGTGATGATGTTGAGTGTGTACGAAATCCTTTGTCAAATGTCTCAAATCCTTCTTGAGCATTTACAGCTGTTATGCTGCCGAAATTTTGCTAGAAATTCTAATGCCTTTGCATTATGATTGTGCTTTCAGATGGCCACTCGCGACCTCAATCAAGTGGTTCGCCTGACTCGATGTCTAGATGTACCCGGCCATACTGCTAAGTTGGTCAGGGTAATGACTGAGGCTGGATACCGCTGGTATCCCGAGTACACAGTCGAAGAGCAATTCCGAGATTTTAATCAAAGCCAGTATCTCTGCACTGTCAGGATATTTCCATCTTATCCTGGATCCACCGAGCCTCTTCACTGTTCCTATGGACTCGGGGTTACTATTGAGATGGCTGTGCAGGACGCCGCCTACTCTATGATGACCATTATGCGAGTCAGATCTGGTTTATTTCGGGACTCTGATTTCCGGTATATGCCAGGATCACTTCCGGGAGCACAAGGGTATCTCCAGGCTATCTATGCTGACCCCACTCAGGAGGATTCACAGACTCGCACCACTGCTGAGATGCTCGAGGATAAGGACCGTGAAAATCGGGCCTTAAGGTTAGAGCTCTTCAATACCCGTGCTGACCACTGGGCCACGTTGACTCGGTTCACACCGGCGGTGCAAGCTAGATATTCAGATATGCGCGATCTCTATCCTGTGAGATCTGCTCTGCCGGACGTGATGGTTTGGCGTGATGTAGGAGGCATCACCCCACCTCGCGGTCCCCGCAGGCCACCGTTTGCTGGTCCAAGGCCTCATCCTAGCCCCTATGGTCCACAAGCTCCGCGAGACCGTCTGTTTCCGGATGATCATGTTGAACTTCCAGGCTATGGAGGTGACTTCTACGAGGACTACTACGGATCGGTCTGAGTTAGTGGTAGTATCACTAGTTCGCACTAGCTGTGTCGTCTATCATCCCGCGTGACTCGTGGGATATGACTTAGCTTGTACTCCTCCGGAGGTGTAGAAAAATAATGTATAGGAGCTTGGAATGCCTCCGATGAGATGTAATCCTTTTTCACCGTAATAGTACTTTGTTTGGTCTTGTACTAAACCCTGTATGGTGTGTATGACGATGGAATAAAAGAAGCAGTTTCTGTATCTACCATGTCATACGGATGATCATCTTGCATTCCGACTTATTCCTTACATTATGTATCCTATGTCGGAATTTTACCGTCCTGACTAAATCATTGTCTTGGTTACCTAGGATGGTCAACACGCGCGCTAACCCTGCTTCCCAAGAGCAGGCCGAAGGCAGTGAAGCCAGGGATGCAAATCTGCCTCCTCCTCCTTCACTAGCCGAGGTTATGATGGAAGCTGAGAGAAACAAGCGGGAGACCAACCGTTTATTGGAGCGTATTGAACAGAATACAGCACACCATCAGAGGGCTAACGTGGTGTCACTCAGTGATTTTATCAAATTGCATCCACCCATGTTCCACCACTCCGTCGAGCCTCTCGACGCTGATGATTGGCTTCGCAGTATCTCTCACAAGCTGCGTTCCGCGCTAGTAGCTGAGGTTGACAAGGTCACCTTTGCTGCATATCATCTTGAAGGCCCCGCCAGTCTATGGTGGGAGAATTATGGAGCTATGCGGCCAGCGGGCCATGTCACTACTTGGGCTGAGTTCAGCGAGGCTTTCCGTGAACATCACATTCCGGAGGGTCTCATGGACCGTAAACGTGAAGAACTTTGCAGTTTCACCCAAGGCCGACTTTCTGTGGATACCTATAGCAGGGAGTTTGGTAATCCCGCCCGATATGCAACTGAGGAAGTGTCTACTGACGCCAAGAAGCAAGCAAGGTTCCGTAAGGGCCTTAGTCCTGAGCTTCGCCGCGACCTCCGTCTGCATGAGTGCACATCTTTTCAGAAACTTGTCAACAAAGCCATCAGTGCTGAAACTGGTCAGACTGACTATGACGCAACACGCAAGCATGGCCGTGATATGGGTTCCTCATCCGGTGCTGGTCCTCAGAAGCGCCGCGTGTGGGTGCCCAACACCGCCCTGCCACCCAGGTTCACACCGAGGCCATCTTTCCAGGCGCCTCGCCCCGTTCAACAGTCTGCTCCAGCCAAGCCCTATGGGGGTCCAACCAATAATGCTCCTCCATGTACCAGTTCCGTGACTTGTTTCAAATGTGGGGAATCTGGTCACTATATGCGTGAGTGCCCCCAGACCAACCCCAACCAATCTGCTAAAGCTATTGGCCGTGGCAAGCCGACAGGAAAAATATTCCACGCCAAGTCGGTCACCGCTTCACGTGGCCATGTCAACTGTATCTCTGCCGAAGAAGCTCAAGAGGATCCCAACGTCGTTCTCGGTACGCTTCTTGTTAATTGCCACCCGGCATCTGTTCTTTTCGATACAGGAGCCTCTCATTCTTTTATATCTGAAAACTATGCTCGCTTGCATAACGTCGCATTCGGTGATATGCCAACCTCTATGGTAATTCAAACTCCGGGATCCAAATGGCAAACCTCTAGAGTAAGCCATGGAAATGAAATCCAAGTCGACAGACTTGTTTTTCTCGCATCTTTGATAGCCCTTAAATCTTCAGATATTAATATCATTTTGGGTATGGACTGGATGTCAGCTCATCAAGCCAAAATTGATTGCTTCTCTAGGACTGTTCAACTCACCCATCCTTCGGGGAAGATAGTCAATGTCTTGACCCAAATAGCCAAGCGACAATTATATTCTCTTAACGCCAGCCCCTTGCCAGACCTTGAGGACGTGCCGGTAGTCTGTGACTTCCCGGATGTCTTTCCAAAGGAATTGCCAGGTGTTCCACCTGATAGGGATGTTGAGTTCGTAATAGACCTCATCCCCGGAACCGTTCCGATTGCTAGAAGACCCTATAAGATGGCACCCCTAGAACTAGCCGAGCTTAAGAAACAACTCGATGAATCCTTGAAAAAGGGTTTCATTCGCCCTAGTTCATCTCCGTGGGCTTGCCCCGTCCTATTCGTTAAGAAGAAGGATGGTACGGACCGGATGGTTGTAGATTACCGACCTGTCAATTTGGTCACAATCAAGAACAAATACCCGCTTCCCAGGATCAACGACCTGTATGATCAGCTTGCTGGATCCTCAGTCTTCTCCAAGATGGATTTGAGGTTGGGCTACCATCAAATCAAAATCAGAAATGGGGACATTCCTAAAACGGCCTTTGTTACTCGTTATGGCCAATACGAGTACACCGTCATGTCCTTCGGTTTAACCAACGCTCCAGCCACCTTTTCTCGGTTAATGAACTCAATCTTCATGGAGTATTTGGATAAATTCGTCGTAGTTTATCTCGATGATATACTCATCTACTCCAAGAACGAGGAAGAACATGCCGAACATTTAAGGCTAGTGTTGAAGAAACTTCGAGAGCATCGCCTTTATGCCAAATTTTCTAAATGTGAATTCTGGTTGTCAGAAGTGACCTATCTGGGTCATGTAATATCTGGTAAAGGTATTGCTGTTAACCCTGAGCGAGTTCAAGCCGTCCTTAATTGGACTCCACCTGAATCGGTCAAGCAAGTTCGGAGTTTTCTAGGCTTAGCGAGCTATTGCCGTCGCTTTGTCGAGAACTTTTCCAAGGTTGCCAAACCTCTAACCGAACTCCTCAAGAAAGATAAGAAGTTCGAATGGACTCCACAATGTGAGCACAGCTTTCAGGAACTGAAAAGACGCCTGACCTCTGCTCCTGTGCCGGTACCGCCAAACTTCTCCAAGGACTTCGTTATCTACTGTGACGCCTCGCGACAAGGACTAGGTTGCATTCTCATGCAAGATCGACACGTAATTGCTTACGCTTCACGGCAATTGCACCCACATGAGGAGAATTATCCTACTCATGATCTAGAGCTTGCAGCCGTAGTCTATGCACTTAAGACCTGGCGACATTACCTCCTCGGTAATCGTTGCGAAATATTCACTGATCACCAAAGTCTGAAGTACATTTTCACCCAACCGGATTTGAATCTCAGGCAGAGACGTTGGGTTGAATTGATCACAGACTTCGACTTAGGAATAACCTACACCCCAGGGAAAGCCAACGTCATGGCTGATGCGCTAAGTCGTAAATCTTATTGTAACAACCTGATGTTACAACAAAGTCAACCGCTTCTCCATGAGGAATTTCGGAAGCTTAACCTTCACATTTTACCTCAAGGTTTTCTTGCCACCTTGGTAGCAAAACCTACCCTTACGGATCAAATTATCAAAGCACAGAAGGTAGATCCGGGAATCTCCCGCATCAAGAGGAACATTCAGAAAGGAATTGCGGATTGTTTCTCCATTAATGATCAAGGAGTCGTATACTTCGGGAATCGGCTAGTAGTTCCCAAAGTGCGCAACCTAAGGCGGTTAATCCTTAAGGAAGCTCATGAATCTCCTCTCACTATTCATCCCGGTAGTACTAAAATGTATCAGGACCTACGCCAGAGGTTCTGGTGGACTAGGATGAAGAGAGAAATTGCTCAGTATATTGCAAATTGCGACGTCTGTCGTCGTGTAAAAGCAGAGCATCAACGGCCTGCTGGCACTATTCAACCCTTAGCTATTCCTGAATGGAAATGGGATAAAATTAGTATGGATTTCATTACCGGTTTTCCCAGGACCAAGAGAGGGAATAATGCTATTTTCGTCGTGGTCGATCGTCTTTCCAAAGTAGCCCATTTCTTACCTGTTCGTGAGAGTATAACCGCTAGTCAGCTGGCAGATTTGTACATCTCCCGAATAGTGTCTCTCCATGGTGTTCCTTTGGAAATTAACTCGGATCGAGGAAGTCTTTTCACCTCTCGATTTTGGGAAAGTTTCCAAAATGCTATGGGAACCCATCTCTCCTTTAGCAACGCTTTCCACCCTCAGTCGAGTGGTCAAGTGGAACGCGTCAACCAAATTCTAGAAGACATGCTTCGAGCCTCTGTTATCTCTTTCGGAATGGACTGGGAGAAGTGCCTTCCATTTGCCGAATTCGCTTACAACAACAGCTATCAATCTAGCTTGGGTAAAGCCCCTTTTGAAGTTCTCTATGGACGACGATGTCGAACACCCCTTAACTGGTCAGAGACCGGGGAAAGACAATTCTTTGGCCCGGATATGATTCAGGAAGCAGAAGAACAAGTTCGTATCATTCGTGAAAAGTTGAAAACAGCCCAATCTCGTCAAAAGAGTCAATATGACCGAAAACATAGGGCTATGACTTTCGAAGTTGACGAGAAGGCTTATCTTCGGGTCACCCCTCTGAAGGGAACCCATCGTTTCGGTATCAAAGGCAAATTGGCTCCTCGTTACATTGGACCTTTTCGCATTCTCGCCAAATGAGGAGAAGTTGCCTACCAGTTGGAACTACCTCCGCACCTCTCCAGAGTTCACGATGTCTTCCACGTTTCTCAACTCAGGCGTTGCTTCTCGGATCCTATCCGTGAAGTGGACCACGAAACGCTTGATCTTCAAGATAATCTTACATATCGAGAGTACCCCGTTCGTATCCTCGATCGGGCCGAACGTACCACCCGACGTCATAATATCAAGTTTCTCAAAGTACAATGGTCGCACCATTCTGAGGATGAAGCAACTTGGGAAAGGGAGGATCGTCTTCGACTTGAATATCCCGCCTTCTTCCTGGAGGAACCCAAATCTCGGGACGAGATTCTTTTGAGTGGGGGTGAGTTGTCACACCCTAGCTAGTCATGAA
The DNA here is from genome assembly GCF_018294505.1 of Triticum aestivum. Taxonomy (NCBI): domain Eukaryota; kingdom Viridiplantae; phylum Streptophyta; class Magnoliopsida; order Poales; family Poaceae; genus Triticum; species Triticum aestivum. Next base: position 3,482 of record NW_025229859.1, on the reverse strand, counting down.
TTAGAGTGTTGCATCATGTTTACTCTTTCATCAGAAACTTGAAATGGGGATGACAGAACCCCCAGTCCCCTCTGAAACCAACTAGGGTTACTAAAATAATTTTTCAATGAACCTGAAATGCCCTTCTAAAATGCCCATCATTTTTGTCTTGGTTCAGAACCTCTGCCAAAAGTGGTGCACATTTTCCTAGGCCATCCTAGGGTTTTTGAATTAAATCATAAATATTTGAATTTGGGCATTTAAAATAATATAAAATATTTAAATGCTCAAATATCTCCAAACTAAAATGTTTCATGTTGGAAATAATCCAACTATGGGCCAGGAATAGTTTGGTGATTTTTGAAGTTGCCTAGGTATTTTATTAAATTCAACAAAGTTGCAGATATATTAAATAAAAAACAGAAACAGAAAAAAAGGGAAAAACTTACCTGTCGCCCACCAGCCAGCCCACCTGGCCGGCCCAGCCCGGCCACCGCTCCAGCGAGCTGCTTGGCTTGCCAGGCAGGCAGCCAAGGTGCTCGGCGGCGGCAATGCAGCTCGCCACGTAGCTGCTCGCCGCCTCGCCGCCTCCCTCGCCCAGCTAACGCCGTGAACCGGCCTCTCTCTCTCCCCCGAACCCCCCAGACACCCCCTCTCCTCTCCAGCTCCTCCCCCTCGCACGCCCCAGCCATGGCCGACGCCATCGCCGCCACCCCCTCGCCGTAGCCACGCCCTCCGTCCACCCCACGCCGTGCCACCGTGTCCAGGAGCTTCGCCGCCGTCCACTTCATCGAGCTAGCCGAGCCCCGTGTGCTCGAGCGGCCCGAGACCACCGCACCGACCTCG
>NW_025229859.1:0-2647 GCF_018294505.1 Triticum aestivum | reverse complement strand
CTCGCCGTAGCCACGCCCTCCGTCCACCCCACGCCGTGCCACCGTGTCCAGGAGCTTCGCCGCCGTCCACTTCATCGAGCTAGCCGAGCCCCGTGTGCTCGAGCAGCCCGAGACCACCGCACCGACCTCGCCCGAGCTCGCCGTCGCCGGAGATCCCTTTCAACGCCGTCGCTGCCTCAGCTCGTCCCCGACCCCGCCGGTGGCCTCTACGGGAGCGCTGTGAGCCTAGCTACTCCTCCGACCCTCTCTCTCTCATTCCCGAGCCGTGTAGCCACCGCACGAGGATCACACGCCCGCACCATCGTGGAACTCGTCGCCGACGTGCTTCCGGCCACACTCCGGCCACAAGATGGTGTCCATCTTGCTCACCGAGTCCCACAGCACCTAGCTAGCCACTCCACGAGCCTCACCGACCCCTCTAGCGCCAAGTTCATCCTCGACCGAACCCCGGTGGCCGCCAAAGTCGTCGCCGGCGCCAACTCCGGCCACCCCGACCCCAACGGACTCCGCCAAGAGCTGCGGTTTGTCCTCAGCTCCACTCCGGTGGTCTCCGCGGTCCTTTTGGTGGCCGAAATGGCCAAAACCACTCCCGCCGCCGCGTTGGGCTCGCCGGCGGCTAAACGCCGGCAGCCGACTTTGACTTTGACCACGGGTGGGCCCTGGTTGACTCCCCTGAGTCAATGACAGGTGGGGCCCAGCCCTGCTAATTATACAGGATTAGTTTTAATTAAATCTTAATTAAAATAATCACCCTGACATGCGGGACCCACTGTCAGGTTTGACCCAGACCTGTTCCGTTGACCTGCTGACGTCACACTGACGTCAGGCTGACGCAGTAATTGATTTTCTGGATTTAAATTAAATCAGGAAATTCCAGAATATTATTTAAACTTCAAAAATTCATAACTTTTATTCTGTAACTCCAAATTGGACAAATTATATATGAAAAATGATCAGAAAAATCCAATCTATCCATCTGTACTATTTTCATGCATGATCAAACAAGTTAAATTGATGTTTTAAGCAGAACAAGGAAAAGCACTTTAAAAGACCATATTTGAATTTGAAATTTGAATCCTTGATTCAAACTTGTTCAAACCCCTCTGGTTTTAGTTGCATTAGCCCAACACACTCATATTGCCATGTTTCATGCATGCATCATATTGTTGCACATTGTTTGGTGATGCTTGTGTATCGATGTCCTTTGCGACAGGTTCTGCCCCCGAGGAGTACCGTGATTACCCTAACGAAGAACCATATCAGTGCATCGAACCATCAGGCAAGCAACCAACCATTTGATCATATCGATACAATCCCATGTTCTCGCTCCTGCTCTCTTTTACTGCATTAAGACAACGCGATTCAAACTGCTGTGTGCTACGGTAGTTGAACCCATTTCCTCTGCATGACCTGTCATTGGCACAGTAACTAGATGAAACCCACTAGCATGTGTAGGAGTTGATTGAGCCATATGTATGTGTTGTTCCTACCTTGCTATGCCTGCTATGCTTAGAGTCGTGTCAGGTCTGGTTCATCTGGGTGATGGGCTAGAGTGAAATGATTATGTCGGTAATGAGAGTGGTGTGGTGAACACGATTTGGTAAAGGTATCGATGAGAGGCCATGTAGGAGTACATGGTGGGTTGTTTCATTGAAGCCGACCTTAAGCACTGAGATCTGTATGTGTGATTTAAGAATTAGCTACTACCATGCATTGGGCCCGAAACCAATGGACCCTCTCGACTTCTTATTCACCCTAGTTCTCCGTCCAGGGGTTGCAAGTAGTTTCTGGTGTTTGTAGCCTACTGGAGGCCGTGGACAGCGCTGACCGTAGGGGTGGGCTGTGATGCGGTAGGTACATGGCACGGTGTACCGAATACCCGTTAGGTATCTCGGGAACCCTGTTCACATCGTTCGGGGCCGTATGGGAAACCTCGGCCGGACTCCCTGCGGATGGAACCCGAATAGGCGATAAACCTGGACTGGAGGCTTAGGTGATTAGGTAGGTCGTGGCCGACACCCACGTTGGGCTTCCGCTTGAAGGTTGCCGAGTACATGTCGTGTAAGCGACGATAAGTGGTGAGAGCGTGTATGAAGAAGTACACCCCTGCAGGGTTAACATGATCTATTCGAATAGCTGCGTCGGCGGTAAAGGACTACTTGGTTGCCTATACAGTTCATAGACAAGTAAACGGAAACTGTTAAAAGCCTCAAGATAAGTGTGAGTGCCGAGGATGGCTCTTCCGTAGGAAGACGGAGGTGGATCCTCGGTAGTGTATTAAAGTGGTGAGTAGTGGACTCGTGTGCGCAAAACCATTTCAGTTGGAGTATCGTAGGATAGCCTAGCCAAGAGTCAAAGCTGGCTTGCTGCAATAACTCCACCAACCCTTCTTGATACTATGCATGTATGTAGGATCTGATGTAAGTCTTGCTGAGTACCTTTGTACTCATGTTGCTATAATCTACATTTTTACAGAAGACGCTGCAACCCCTTCTGATGGGTTCTATGTAGACGTTGACATCAACGAGTAGGCTAAAGACCCAGGTGGTGACCCTGAGCTTGTGATGGACCACGTAGTATAGCTAGGCTTTCCAAGCCTCTTTTATTTTACTAGTTGTCTGTACTCAGACAAGTTACTTCCGCTGCT
>NW_025229858.1:0-18477 GCF_018294505.1 Triticum aestivum | reverse complement strand
AGCAGCGGAAGTACATTGTCTGGGTACAGACAACTAGTAAAATAAAAGAGGCTTGGAAAGCCTAGCTATACTACGTGGTCCATCACAAGCTCAGGGTCACCACCTGGGTCTTTAGCCTACTCGTTGATGTCAACGTCTACATAGAACCCATCAGAAGGGGTTGCAGCGTCTTCTGTAAAATGTAGATTATAGCAACATGAGTACAAAGGTACTCAGCAAGACTTACATCAGATCCTACATACATGCATAGTATCAAGAAGGGTTGGTGGAGTTATTGCAGCAAGCCAGCTTTGACTCTTGGCTAGGCTATCCTACGATACCCCAACTTGAAATGTTTTGCGCACACGAGTCCACTACTCACCACTTCAATACACTACCGAGGATCCACCTCCGTCTTCCTACGGAAGAGCCATCCTCGGCACTCACACTTATCTTGAGGCTTTTAGTAGTTTCCATTTACTTGTCTATGAACTGTATAGGCAACCAAGTAGTCCTTTATCGCGGACGCGGCTATTCGAATAGATCATGATAACCCTGCAGGGGTGTACTTCTTCATACATGTTTCCACCACTTAGCGTCTGCACACGATATGTGCTCGGCAGACTTCAAGCGAAAGCCGACGTGGGTGTAGACCACGACCTACCTAAACACTTAAGCCTCTAGTCCAGGTTTATCGCCTATTCAGGTTCCATCCGCAGGGAGTCCGGCCGAGGTTTCCCATACGGCCCCGAACGATGTGAACAGGGTTCCCGAGATACCTAACGGGTATTCGGTACACCCGGCCACGTACCTACTGCATCACAGCCCACCCCTACGGTCAGCGCTGTCCACGGCCTCCAGTAGCTACAAACACCAGAAACTACTTGCAACTCCTGGACAGAGAGCTAGGGTGAATAAGAAGTCGAGCGGGGTCATATTTCAGGGCCCAATGCATGGTAGTAGCTGTATCTTAAATCACACATACAGATCTCAGTGCTTAAGGTCGGCTTCAATGAAACAACCCACCATGTACTCCTACATGGCCTCTCATCGATACCTTTACCAAATCGTGTTCACCACACCACTCTCATTACCGACATAATCATTTCACTCTAGCCCATCACCCAGATGAACCAGACCTGACACGACTCTAAGCATAGCAGGCATAGCAAGGTAGGAACAACACATACACATGGCTCAATCAACTCCTACACATGCTAGTGGGTTTCATCTAGTTACTGTGGCAATGACAGGTCATGTAGAGGAAATGGGTTCAACTACCGTAGCACACAGCAGTTTGAATCGCGTTGTCTTAATGCAGTAAAAGAGAGCAGGAGCGAGAACATGGGATTGTATCGATATGATCAAATGGTTGGTTGCTTGCCTGATGGTTCGATGCTCGGATATGATTCTTCGTTAGGGTAATCACGGTACTCCTCGGAGACAGAACCTGTCGCAAAGGACATCGATACACAAGCATCACCAAACAATGTGCAACAATATGATGCATGCATGAAACATGGCAATATGAGTGTGTTGGGCTAATGCAACTAAAACCAGAGGGGTTTGAACAAATTTGAATCAAGGATTCAAATTTCAAACTCAAACATGGCCTCTTTAAGTGCTTTTCCTTATTCTGCTTAAAACATCAATTTAACTTGTTTGATCATGCATGAAAATAGTACAGATGGATAGATTGGATTTTTCTGATCATTTTTCATATATAATTTGTCCAATTTGGAGTTACAGAATAAAAGTTATGAATTTTTGAAGTTTAATTAATATTCTGGAATTTCCTGATTTAATTTAAATCCAGAAAATCAATTACTGCGTCAGCCTGACGTCAGTGTGACGTCAGCAGGTCAACGGAACAGGTCTGGGTCAAACCTGACAGTGGGTCCCGCATGTCAGGGTGATTAATTTAATTAAAAGTTAATTAAAACTAATCCTGTTTAATTATCAGGGCTGGGCCCCACCTGTCATTGACTCAGGGGAGTCAACCAGGGCCCACCCGTGGTCAAAGTCAAAGTCGGCTGCCGGCGTTTAGCCGCCGGCGAGCCCGACGCGGCGGCGGGAGTGGTTTTGGCCATTTCGGCCACCAGAGGGGCCGCGGAGACCACCGGAGTGGAGCTGAGGACGACCCGCAGCTCTTGGCGGAGTCCGTTTGGGTCGGGGTGGCCGGAGTCGACGGCGGCGAGCTCGGCTGCGGCCGCCGGGGTTCGGTCGTGCACGGGAATGGGGTTGGAGCTCGAAGTCGAGCAAAGCGAGGCGCTAGGAATGCTCTACGGGGTCTTGCGAACTTGTTGGACTCGCCGGGGTGACCAAATGGTCACCGGAGCTGCGTCGACGGCGAGCTCGGCAACGGCGGAGGTTCGGCCGTGGTGGGGAGGAGGCTATGGTGAGGGAACGAGGGGGAGAAGAGGGGGAAACGGTGGCGTAGCTCACCGCGGTTGCAGTGGGCGTCGAAGCGGGCTCGGGGACGTGCCGGAGACGACGAATTCGACGGCGACGATGATCGGAGCCGAAGAGGGGAACGGCGACGTGGCGGCGATGCAGGGCTTCCGGGGACCCGTGGAGCGGTGGGGAGGAAGAGGGAGTTGTGGCGGAGCTTCTGAGCTAGTCGGGGGAGCGAGGGGTGGCCGGAGATGGCGGCTACGGCGAACGGCGGCGACGGTGGTGTTCGGCCGTGAGAGAGAGAGAGCGAGGGAGAGGAAGGAAAGAGCCGGGGAGAGTGAGAGAGAGCAGGGGGGATCGGGACGGGCTGCGGGCGTCGTCCACGCGGCCAGGAGGTCGTCGGCAAGCAGGAGGTGGCCGCGCGGCCGTGCGCGCGCGAGCACGCAGCAGCTTCGGGGCGAGGGGAGGAAGACGACGGAGGGCTACAGTGCTGGGCTGGGTCGGTTGCTGGCTGGGCCGGCCAGCTGGCTGGGCCGCACAGGGAGGAGCCCAGGTAAGTTTTTCCCTTTTTCTTCTGTTTTCTGTTTTATTTAATATATCTGCAACTTTGTTGAATTTAATAAAATACCTAGGCAACTTCAAAAATCACCAAACTATTCCTGGCCCATAGTTGGATTATTTCCAACATGAAACATTTTAGTTTGGAGATATTTGAGCATTTAGATATTTTATATTATTTTAAATGCCCAAATTCAAATATTTATGATTTAATTCAAAAACCCTAGGATGGCCTAGGAAAATGTGCACCATTTTTGGCAGAGGTTCTGAACCAAGACAAAAATGATGGGCATTTTAGAAGGGCATTTCAGGTTCATTGAAAAATTATTTTAGTAACCCTAGTTGGTTTCAGAGGGGACTGGGGGTTCTGTCATCCCCATTTCAACTCAGGCGATACTAACCGATAATTTTTGAAGAAGAAAGGTGGGATGCCTACCGGGGCATCCCCAAGCTTAGATGCTTGAGACTTCTTGAAATATTATCTTGGGGTGCCTTGGGCATCCCCAATCTTGAGCTTTTGTGTCTTCTTAATTCCTCTCATATCACGGTTTTCCTAAATCTCAAAAACTTCATCCACACAAAACTCAACAAGAACTCGTGAGATAAGTTAGTATAAATCAATGCAAAACCTTATCATTCTCGACTGTAGAAAATCACCAAAATTATTATTCAACATTGCATACCAAATGCCTCTGCATATTTAATACTCCTATCCTCAAATAGAATCATTAAAGAAGCAAACATAATAGCAATCTGCCAAAACAGTATAGTCTGTCAAGAATGCAAGAGTATCAATACTTCTTTAACTCCAAAAATTATGAAAATTTACCACATTGTAGAAAAATTATGAGATATTATTGTGCAAAAAGTTTCAACATTTTATCACGTTCTGACTTTTCTAGGTAATTTTTGCAACAGCGGTAAACTTTCTGTTTTGAAACAGCAACATATAGACTTGCAAAATAAGCATGGCAAAGGCTATACTTGACATTTTTATTGAAATAAAATATGAAAAACATTATTCTAAATAACATCAAGAAAATCTTAATAAAATAAAATGATACTCCAAGAAAAACACATATCATATGACGAATAAAAATGTAGCTCCAAGTGAGGTTACCAATAATGTTGGAGACGAAAGAGGGGATGCCTTCTGGGGCATCCCCAAGCTTAGTTGCTTGGATCTTCCTTTAATATTACGTTGGGGTGCCTTGGGCATCCCCAAGATTAGGGTCTTTTCACTCCTTATTCTCCTCATATCGACATCTCACCCAAAACTTGAAAACTTCAATCACACAAAACTTAACAGAACTTCATGAGATAGGTTAGTATGATAAAGAGCAAACCATTTCACTTTGGTCCTGTCAAAGACAACATTCATAATTGTTCTCACACAATGCCTACTGTAGAATATCATTTTCACTATTTATATTGAGCAATATAACCCATAGAAACCAGAAACCAAGCAAACTATGCATTGAAAACAGAATCTGTCCAAATAGAATGGTCTGTAGTAATCTGTACTCCAACCATACTTATGATATTCCGAAAATTCTTAACAATTAGGACAGCCTGGGAAAATTTTCTATTAATATTATGCAAAAAGAAGAAGTATTTTATCACGCTTCTGTTAAAAATGAGAATTATTTTCGTGAGCGCAAAAGTTTCTGTTTTTCAGCAAGATCAAATCAACTATCACCATATACCATCCCAAAGGTCTTACTTGGAACTTAATAGAAACAAAATGTCAGGACCCCGACTCGATGTCACATCGATCTAGCTGGTAACACCTCATATCACTTTGCGGCCTCACGCACGGTATCCCCACGGGTGTCGTCTTACCTTTTCCCGGGACCGTTTGCGCCTTTTGGCTCACGTATATGATAGTGTCGCTAGCATCCATATGATAAAGAGCCCGGGCTGACATGACTAGTCGTAAACCCAAAGTGGCACAGACTTACAGGGACAGGCATCCATGACCCAGCTTCGAACGTGTCAGTCATCAGCAAGTGGGTCCGGGCTGTAGCACTGGGCTAGCAGGACTCCGGTAAACCGGGCTGTAGCGGGCTAACAGGACTCCGGTACTCAAAGCGTGACATTTCCCCGAAGGGACAGACACAGGAACGAAGAAGGACACATGCCGGCCAGCCTAAGTGTTCCAGAGCAGTAGCAAGCTACCATGGCTCAGCGGTAACACTAGGAGACATTTCCCGGTAAGAGAGGCTACTAAAGATAAACAACTAGATAGTCAGATCCCACACATACCAAGCATTTCAATCATACACACAATATGCTCGATATGTGTAAATACAACGAAGCATCACAACATGACTCTATGACACAAGCACTTTATTTAAGGCTCAGGGAGCCATACATATCATACACAAAGGTACGGGTCTCACGACCCAACATACAAGTCATACAGTCATACAAACCAGCAGCGGAAGTACATTGTCTGGGTACAGACAACTAGTAAAATAAAAGAGGCTTGGAAGCCTAACTATACTACGTGGTCCATCACAAGCTCAGGGTCACCACCTGGGTCTTTAGCCTACTCGTTGATGTCAACGTCTACATAGAACCCATCAGAAGGGGTTGCAGCGTCTTCTGTAAAGAAATGTAAATTATAGCAACATGAGTACAAAGGTACTCAGCAAGACTTACATCAGATCCTACATACATGCATAGTATCAAGAATGGTTGGTGGAGTTATTGCAGCAAGCCAGCTTTGACTCTTGGCTAGACTATCCTACGATACTCCAACTTGAAATGTTTTGCGCACACGAGTCCACTACTCACCACTTCAATACACTACCGAGGATCCACCCCCGTCTTCCTACGGAAGAGCCATCCTCGGCACTCACACTTATCTTGAGGCTTTTAGTAGTTTCCATTTACTTGTCTATGAACTGTATAGGCAACCAAGTAGTCCTTTACCGCGGACGCGGCTATTCGAATAGATCATGATAACCCTGCAGGGGTGTACTTCTTCATACATGTTTCCACCACTTAGCGTCTGCACACGATATGTGCTCGGCAGACTTCAAGCGAAAGCCGACGTGGGTGTAGACCACGACCTACCTAAACACTTAAGCCTCTAGTCCAGGTTTATCGCCTATTCAGGTTCCATCCGCAGGGAGTCCGGCCGAGGTTTCCCATACGGCCCCGAACGATGTGAACAGGGTTCTCGAGATACCTAACGGGTATTCGGTACACCCGGCCACGTACCTACCGCATCACAGCCCACCCCTACGGTCAGCGCTGTCCACGGCCTCCAGTAGCTACAAACACCAGAAACTACTTGCAACTCCTGGACAGAGAGCTAGGGTGAATAAGAAGTCGAGCGGGTTCATATTTCAGGGCCCAATGCATGGTAGTAGCTGTATCTTAAATCACACATACAAATCTCAGTGCTTAAGGTCGGCTTCAATGAAACAACCCACCATGTACTCCTACATGGCCTCTCATCGATACCTTTACCAAATCGTGTTCACCACACCACTCTCATTACCGACATAATCATTTCACTCTAGCCCATCACCCAGATGAACCAGACCTGACACGACTCTAAGCATAGCAGGCATAGCAAGGTAGGAACAACACATACACATGGCTCAATCAACTCCTACACATGCTAGTGGGTTTCATCTAGTTACTGTGGCAATGACAGGTCATGCAGAGGAAATGGGTTCAACTACCGTAGCACACAGCAGTTTGAATCGCGTTGTCTTAATGCAGTAAAAGAGAGCAGGAGCGAGAACATGGGATTGTATCGATATGATCAAATGGTTGGTTGCTTGCCTGATGGTTCGATGCACTGATATGGTTCTTCGTTAGGGTAATCACGGTATTCTTCGGGGGCAGAACCTGTCGCAAAGGACATCGATACACAAGCATCACCAAACAATGTGCAACAATATGATGCATGCATGAAACATGGCAATATGAGTGTGTTGGGCTAATGCAACTAAAACCAGAAGGGTTTGAACAAATTTGAATCAAGATTCAAATTTCAAACTCAAACATGGCCTCTTTAAGTGATTTTCCTTGTTCTGCTTGAAACATCAATTTAACTTGTTTGATCATGCATGAAAATAGCACAGATGGATAGATTGGATTTTTCTGATCATTTTTCATATATAATTTGTCCAATTTGGAGTTACAGAATAAAAGTTATGAATTTTTGAAGTTTAAATAATATTCTGGAATTTCCTGATTTAATTTAAATCCAGAAAATCAATTACTGCGTCAGCCTGACGTCAGTGACGTCAGCAGGTCAACGGAACAGGTTTGGGTCAAACCTGATAGTGGGTCCCGCATGTCAGGGTGATTAATTTAATTAAAAGTTAATTAAAACTAATCCTGTTTAATTAACAGGGCTGGGCCCCACCTGTCATTGATTCAGGGGAGTCAACCAGGGCCCACCCGTGGTCAAAGTCAAAGTCGGCTGCCGGCGTTTAGCCGCCGGCGAGCCCGACGCGGCGGCGGGAGTGGTTTTGGCCATTTCGGCCACCAAATGGACCGTGGAGACCACCGGAGTGGAGCTGAGGACAACCCGCAGCTCTTGGCGGAGTCCGTTGGGGTCGGGGTGGCCGGAGTTGGCGCCGGCGACGACTTTGGCGGCCACCGGGGTTCGGTCGAGGATGAACTTGGCGCTAGAGGGGTCGGTGAGGCTCGTGGAGTGGCTAGCTAGGTGCTGTGGGACTCGGTGAGCAAGATGGACACCATCTTGTGGCCGGAGTGTGGCCGGAAGCACGTCGGCGATGAGGTCCGCGACGGCGCGTGCGGGTGAGCTTGGTGCGCTCGCTGTGGTGCTCAAGAGAGAGAAAGAGAGGAAGGGGAAGTTAGCCCAGCTCACTGTGGTCTTGACGGAGAGGACGGCGTGGTCGGGGACGAGCTGCTGCGGCGGCGACGGCGAAGGGGATCTCCGGCGATGGCGGTTCGGGCGAGGTTGGTGCGGCGGCTTCGAGGCACGCGAGCGCTCGGGGCTCGGCTAGCTCGAAGGAGTAGAGGGCGGCGGAGCTTCTGGACAGGGTGGCGCGGCTTGGAGACGACGGGGAGCACGGCTACGACGGTGGTGCGGCGACGGTGGCGTCGGCCATGGCGTGGGAGCGCGAGGGAGAGGAGCTGGGGGCGAATGGAGGTGTCCAGGAGGGTCGGGGCGCGACGTGGAGCTCGTCCAGGCCATCAGGGCGGCGAGAGGGGGGAGGCCGGGCGGCGTGCAGCTGCGTGGCGAGCTGCGGTGCCGCCGCTGAGCACCTTGGCTGCCTGCCTGGCAAGCCAAGCAGCTCGCTGGAGCGGTGGCCGGGCTGGGCCGGCCAGGTGGGCTGGCTGGTGGGCCGGCGGTGGCGCCAGGTAGGTTTTCCCCCTTTTTTTTCTATTTCTGTTTTTATTTAATATATCTGCAACTTTGTTGAATTAAATAAAATACCTAGGCAACTTCAAAAATCACCAAACTATTCCTAGCCCATAGTTGGATTATTTCCAACATGAAACATTTTAGTTTGGAGATATTTGAGCATTTAAATATTTTATATTATTTTAAATGCCCAAATTCAAATATTTATGTTTTAATTCAAAAACCCTAGGATGGCCTAGGAAAATGTGCACCATTTTTGGCAGAGGTTCTGAACCAAGACAAAAATGATGGGCATTTTAGAAGGGCATTTCAGGTTCATTGAAAAATTATTTTAGTAACCCTAATTGGTTTCAGAGGGGACTGGGGGTTCTGTCATCCCCATTTCAAGTTTCTGATGAAAGAGTAAACATGATGCAACACTCTAATGCATGACTAGCTAGGGTGTGACAACTCACCCCCACTCAAAAGAATCTCGTCCCGAGATTTGGGTTCCTCCGAGAAGAAGGTGGGATATTCAAGTCGAAGACGATCCTCCCTTTCCCAAGTTGCTTCATCCTCAGAATGGTGCGACCATTGAACCTTGAGAAACTTGATATTATGACGTCGCGTGGTACGTTCGGCTTGATCGAGGATACGAATGGGGTACTCCCGATATGTAAGATCATCTTTGTCAGGACCCCGACTCGATGCCACATAGGTCTAGCATGTAACACCTCATATCACTTTGCGGCCTCACGCACGGTATTCCCACGGGTGTCGCCTTACCTTTGCCCGGGACCGTTTGCGCCTTTTGGCTCACGTATATGATAGTGTCGCTAGCATCCATATGATAAAGAGCCCGGGCTGACATGACTAGTCGTAAACCCAAAGTGGCACAGACTTACAGGGACAGGCATCCATGACCCAGCTTCGAACGTGTCGGTCATCAGCAAGTGGGTCCGGGCTGTAGCACTGGGCTAGCAGGACTCCGGTAAACCGGGCTGTAGCGGGCTAACAGGACTCCGGTACTCAAAGCGTGACATTTCCCCGAAGGGACAGACACAGGAACGAAGAAGGACACATGCCGGCCAGCCTAAGTGTTCCGGAGCAGTAGCAAGCTACCATGGCTCAGTGGAACACTAGGAGACATTTCCCGGTAAGAGAGGCTACTAAAGATAAACAACTAGATGGTCAGATCCCACACATACCAAGCATTTCAATAACATACACACAATATGCTCGATATGTGCAATACAACATGGCATCACAAAATGACTCTACGACTCAAGTAGTTTATTCAATAGGCTCCGAGGAGCGAGACATTACAAACATGGGTCTCACGACCCAACAATCAGATCATACAAGTCAAAGCACAAGCGGAGGCTATCATGTCTGAGTACAGACATCTATAAATGAAAAAGGCTGAGAAGCCTGACTATCGATCAGATCCTGCCGAGGGCACAAGATCGTAGCTGAGGTATCAAGCTAAACGTCGAAGTCCAAGCGGAACTACTAATGAGACTGAAGTCTCTCTGCAAAACATAAAATATGCAAACGTGAGTACAAATGTACCCAGCAAGACTTACATCAGAACTAACTACATATGCATCATTATCAACAAAGGGATGGTGGGGTTTAACTGCAGCAAGCCAGCTTTGACTCGGTGGCTATCCTGAACTACGACTGCGAGTAACTTTTTGAGGTGGCGCACACGAGTCCACATATTCACCATATCAATACACCACTATGGATCCGCTCCCGTCTCCCTACGAGAACGCCATCCATAGCACTCACGCTTATCTTGCGTATTTTAGGGTATCCACTTTCACTTGTCTATGAACTGATATAAGCAACCCAGAAGTCCTTTTCCGCGGACACGGCTATTCGAATAGATCATATTAACCCTGCAGGGGTGTACTTCTTCACACACGCTCTCACCACTTACCGCCGTTTACACGACATGTACTCGGCAACCTTCAAGTGGAAGCCCAACGTGGGTGTCGGCCACGACCTACCTAATCACCTAAGTCTCTAGTCCAGGTTTATCGCCTATTCGGGTTCCATCCATGAGGAGATCCGGCCGGAGTTTCGCTCACAGCCCCAAACGATGTGTACAGGGTTCCGTGACACCAAACGGGTGCCCGGTTTACCCGGCCACGTGCCTACCGCATCACAGCCCACCCCTACGGTCAGCGCTGTCCACGGCCTCCAGCATACTACAAACACCAGAAACTACTTGCAACTCCTGGACAGAGGACAAGGGTGATTAAGAAGCCGAGAGGGTCCATTGGTTTCGGGCCCAATGCGTGGTAGTAGCTGAATCATGGATCACAAACACAGAACTCAGTTCCTGAGGACGGCTGCAATGAGACAACCCACCATGTACTCCTACATGGCCTCTCACCGCTACCTTTACCAAATCGTGTTCACACGCTTAGCTCACACACCGTAGGACATGTTCACACACCTCTGATTCATCCCCGATGAATCAGACCTGACTCAACTCTAAGCAATAGCAGGCATGACAAACAAACATGAATGAGTAGGCACATCAGGGCTCAAACAACTCCTACTCATGCTAGTGGGTTTCATCTAATTACTGTGGAATGACAGGTCATGCAGAGGATAAAGGGGTTCAACTACCGCAGCAAGTAACAGATGAATCGATGTTGTCCTAATGCAGTAAAAGAGAGCAGGAGCGAGAGAGTGGGATTTTATCGGAATGAACAAGGGGTTTTGCTTGCCTGGCACTTCTGAAGATAACATTGAGTCTTCATCAGTGTCAACGATCACATCATCGGTATCACGTCTATCGAGAGGGGGCAAATACCGGCAAATACAGAAAAACACGATCAATGCAATGCACAATATGATGCATGCTATGACATGGCAATAAGAATGTGTTTTGGGCTAATGCACCTAAAACCAGATTAAATGAGGTTGGTTTGAATACAAGATTCAAATTCAAACTCCATATGTGATTATTTAAATGCCCTTTAATTGATTTGCTCTAAACAGTAGTGATAAGTTGTTCTAACATGCATGAAAATGGTACAGATGGATTCCTTGAATTTTTCTGATAATTTTTCATATATAAATTATTTAATTTGGAGTTACGGTTAATTTTCTATGAATTTTAGAAGTTTATACAATTTTCTGGAATTTTCTGATTTATTTTAAATCCAGAAAATCATTTAATGCGTCAGCATGACATCACCTTGACGTCAGCAGGTCAACAGGGCGCCTCCAGGTCAAACCTGACCAGTGGGGTCCACTGGTCAGTGACCCAGGGCTGTTTAGCTCGCTGGCAGGTGGGCCCGGTCAACAGACACATCAGCCTGGTCAACTCCGACGTGTGGGGTCGGTCAAAGTGTGACGGGGCCAGGTCAAACTGACCTATGGGGCCCACAAAATTAGTACTAAGTTAAATAGAAATTAAGCTAATTAACTTTGGCACCGGGGCCCACGTGACAGTGGCACCAGGGGGTGATTACCGGGGTGTTTAGGACCTAGTTAAGTGGCCACGTCGGCACTCGCCGGGGTTCGGCCGGCGACAACCAAACCAACGGCGGAGGCTCGCCGGAGTTGAGTTACAGGCAATGGTTGGACGCGCGGAGGTCACCAGGAGGTAGCCCGTGCTCTTCCGCATCCAACGGAGCAGGAAGGAGCGGACGGGGTGCGGTGTACTCACCGGAGTCGAGCTCGCGGCGGCGGCCGGAGCTCGGGCAACAGCGGAAATGGCGCTATAGGGCATGGCAGGGAGCACCCGAGGTTGTTTCGGGTTCGCAGGAGCGCGGTGAGCACGCTGGTGATGCTCGGGCGAGCGGCCGAGCTCACGTGCACGGAGCTCGTTGACCATGGCGGCGGCGAGCCTCGGTGGAGGTGGGGAAGCTAGATAGGGGAGGGGAACGACGGGGATTCCAGGGGGAAAATGGAGAGTGGCTCACGTAGGGACTAGCAGAGTCGACGACGAGGTCGGGGAAGCTCTGGACGGCGCGAATCGGATGACGGCGGTCGTCAGGGCAGAGGACGAAGATGGCGATGTTGCAGTCGTCTGTGGCCTTCTCCGTCCGCGTGCGTCATCTTGGAGACGAAGCAGAGTCCGGCGGTGACTCCTGACCCATCGGTGAAGCCTGGGGTGCGCGGTGGCTATGGATGCGACGGCGGCGCCCTCCGGTGGCTCTCGGTGGTGCTCCAAATCGAGAGAGGGAGAGAGCTAGAGCGAGCAGAGAGAAGGGATAGCGGTCGAGGCGGTCGAGGGCATTCCAACGGTGCACTGGAGAGGTCGGGGGCGGCTGGGACACGTCGAAGCAGGAGGTGGCGACCGGCGACGCGCGCTCTGCCACGACTTGTCCTCCTGGCGAGGGGTTGAAGACAAACCTGCCCCTCGCTAGGTTGGGCTGGGCTGGCTCTAGTGGACTGGGCTGCTGGTGGGCTACCAGGTAAGGCCAGGTAAGTTCTACTCCTTTATTTTTTTCTGTTCTGTTTTCTATTTTGTTCTGTTTTGTTTTAGTTTAGTAAAATACTAAACCATTTTAATAAATTCTGTAGTTTATTATGTGGCTTACTAAAATATATACAAAGCCACTCACAAACTTCCAGAATTATTTGGAGTCATATTTAATATATATTAAATATAAATCCAAAGCAAACAGTTATTGGATTAATTCAAATGGCCAAAATAAATATCTCTGTGACTCCAAAAATATTGGTTTAAATTTTACCTCTCACCAATATTTCCATGGAATAACAGGAACATTTTCTTGGACTCATTTGAGAAGATTTAATTGTTGGTTGTTTTTAGAGGTTTCTGAGGCTTTGAAAATTCCTCAATTCAATTTCATTTGAATTTAAACATGATGCTCACATGAGGCTAACCTAGAGCAATGCCTGAAGCTAGGGATGTGACAACTCACCCCCACTAAACAAGAATCTCGTCTCGAGATTCAAGTGTAGGGTAGGATGAAGGGGAAACGCAAACTAGTGCAATCTTCACGATCCAGGGTGCACTTCAGTTGAACGTTGATTTGAACACCATCATTGTCTTGTCGTATTGCTCTGAGAACTTCAGCTAATCATGACAAGAAGAGGAAAGGAAAACTCTAGAAGGGTCGATCTTCTCGGAGATCGAACAACTCACGGAATGAGACATAACAATATCTCTCGAGCTGAGAGACGAAGCACACCTCTAGAGGGATGGAGTGGAACAGATGACGAGGGTTCACTAGGTAGACAACAATTCCACACCTAAGAAGGTGGTAATCGATTGTCAACGTAGCGAGGAGTTGAGTTGCCATGGCACCATTATGATGCACCTTAGGGAAGGTGACTCGAAGATATTTCCTTAAGTGGCAAAAAGAATTACTTTTGATTCAGAGATCATTGAAACTCTTTAAACCAGCCTAAGACAATTCTCGAGCGATCGTTTGGAGGGGTCAGTAGGATGGCATACTCAGACTTGGATGATGTGGATTACCTTGTTGAAGACAACGCAATGGATGAATTTGCTTATCACCGGAAATGGATGAGACCCATGGTAGAATGGCACATTGGTGGTGCAAGCTGGGAACAAAATGCAAATGCTGGGAATGATTCTAGTAACTGGGGAGAGGCTCAACAATAGAGAGTTATTCCACTATTGGAATGGTTATAGCATTGCCGAGGAAACTGAGAGCGCTATACAGTTAATGCCGACGATTAAACCTAGTACTTGCGCGTGCTCTCAAGAACTTGAGCATTTCCATATTCATCAAGGTTTTACCAACATCCGTGTCCAGGATCCTGGCAACACAACTTGCTACCATGATGAATGATGATGGATGATGCAGATGCAAAGGAAGATAACATCATCTCAGATTTCACCCTTGACGGGGCCAAGGAGATAGAATCTGGATGATCGACCGAGAGACATTTAGCACTCCGCTTCTAATGATCTCCTTGATGTGCTAGTGTATCCCATTCATTGAAATGGTTTGGTATCTAGAACACCAAGTAAAGGTCGGACTTCGGGAACACAAAGATCCATAGGGGCAACTAGGGAGTAAATCCTACGAAATCCCTATGGGGAGGTGGCCAATTCCATCAAATAAGATACTATAATAATAGGTCTACCGGATGGGTGTGTTGGCCACGACATCCACCTTACCGGTTATCGAGAGACCAATATTATAGTTCTTGGGAAATGTTCCAACCCATCATATCTGCCTAAGATTCAGATCTGGTTGGTGTCAGGATATTCCAGACTCATCGAGTCTAGGAAGAAAAATGAAAGTTTGCAACACAAATCGACGAGATAAAGTTGCGGGATTCTCGGGAGATGAACTACGATAGAAAGCTCCAAAACATGAGCTGGTTCTGCTACAAACATGTGAACACGTTGTCCCAGACAAGCATGACCACGTGGTAGTCTTATAATAAAACACTACCGAGTTCAGGAGGGGGAACCATCATTAATGACATCGAAGTCTCCACGCGTGGAAGTCCAAAGAGTTCACCTTGGACAGACTCCTTTATCTTTGAACAGCTCAATCAGTGGCTTGGTGTGCTAGGATATACATATAGAATGGAGGTTGCAAATCTCCAGACCACAGAATACTTCGCACGTATGCATGACTGACTTGGGATGATTCCAGAGGAAGCAAAACTAACTTTCTCAAATTCACGGCGGCAACTTGCATCAGATGCACATGTATAAGAGTAAGTCACTTCTTTCATCCAAACATATGCTTCATGAGCTAGCATGAACAAATGCTTTCAAAAGTTTCCAACACTAGCTTAATGTTCAACAAATTATGGAGGAGATAAGGATGTTGTCAATGGGCTTAACAACAATTCTTCTGGGTTTCCTTTCAAAAGGAATTCCATAGTTAAGTGAACAAGTGATAGCATTGGTCAGACCTAAAAGATATAATGGTGTATGCTCGAGGGATCAACCACGAATAAGACAACATTACGAGCATCGTTGGTACTGATTTGATTTGACGATAGCCCACACTCAAATCAAAGGATTGATAAGACAATAGGTCCAGCAACTGATCACAAGGACCAATCGATGAAGATATCATCTTTCTTCAATACACACTACACAAGAATATCCCTTTGGAACGAACTAAGTCAGGCAAGCTTTTATCTTCCAACCCTCCAAGTTGTCGTTTAGCTTAACCAACTAGCTCAGGGATATCTAACACAGATTCTTGGAGAAAGGATGGTTCACAAGAAACCAACTTGATCACGAGCTCAACATAACGGTCAGGTGACGACCTGGTAATACTTCCGAGAAGATCTTCGGAAATCACGAACCACCGATATGTTACTAAGCTCGAGAACAATCTTGCTTTTTGAGGCAAGACGATATGATCAATAAGCAAGGATTGGCACTATCCTAACTCACTGATCGAGGAGTGAACCAGGAGAATGGACTAGGTAGCATGATCAACCTTAGAATGATGATTCAAAACCAACACGCTAAGAATGAAATTATTGTCCTTTAACTACCCAGGAACGAGGTTGCTAGGCGTATTGATTTCACACATCACGATTCACTTGTCGACATTCCGGTTATAACCACACGGAACCGAGGAATGAGTAATGATGGTGAGAAGTATCACTACGTCAAAATTCATGAGAGTTGGTGCAGTTCTCATGACAATTCTGACATAAAGGGGGTAATACTCCAAGGTAGAACAGAACCAAAAGCTGGATTGGCATTTGATCTGCGGAATACAACTTCTCTGACCCAATCCTGG
The DNA here is from genome assembly GCF_018294505.1 of Triticum aestivum. Taxonomy (NCBI): domain Eukaryota; kingdom Viridiplantae; phylum Streptophyta; class Magnoliopsida; order Poales; family Poaceae; genus Triticum; species Triticum aestivum. Next base: position 2,463 of record NW_025229858.1, on the reverse strand, counting down.
ATATGGAAGAGGTACTGGAGTTTGTTTCTCCTAGTCATTCTGCGATGGAATGGCTTGACGGACCACAAGAGTAATAGGCATCGATAACGAACGCACGCATACTCTTGACTATCAATTGATAGACGAGGGTCAGAAGACAACTAAAGAGGGACAACTCAAAGGAACATACGATTTTCTGAGTTGTGGATGCATAGATTAGTATGTCGAACCAAGTTCAACATATTTCTTCCGGATAACCCATGCAGAAGGTGAAACTGGCAGAGTCACGATTTATGAATGGAGAACTCCTCAAGAGTACTCTAATTATGATCTTTTGATCCAATAAACATCTGCCATAAGCGGTTCATAGTATTTGGAAGAAAGGAATACCACGAACATCGAGGACTAATGTAAAGGTTACTAATATCCTAAAGGCACTAGCAATTACTATCAACATGAAGTGGGTAGAGTGAATCTCGGGTTCAGAACCCAGGAGTAGAATACCTACTACTAAGTAGCATCACGGGATGCTTTCGAGAATGATGGCCAGAATCATCACACTGGGAACACAAATCCTGGCTAATTACTAAATGATCCCCTAAGACACCTAGGGTCATAATAGTAACTCCAATATAATGTCAAGGCAATAGAATACCTCAACTCAACAATTTGTGTGATTAATCTGACCAAAGGCACATCGGAAACAGGAGGAAGGGATTTGCAAATGCATCAGACTGTTTGGAAACCTGGGATGACTCGGACAGCATAACGGTTATAAATGCTCAGAAAAGATTTGAGACATTCACAAAAATGGTGGCATAACCACTTAGAAGCACAATATCAAGGTTCCGAGATCAGCAATTATCATACGGAAGTAGTAGGAACTGAACTGAGACTTAAATCCAACAATCTTATAAGTCTACTAATTAGTAACACGTGGTCCTAATAGAAAGAAGAGATAGCCTAGTTCTTAATCCCCGCAGGAAAGATAAGATGACTCAGATCAGAAGGCATGAGGTATAAGGAGTAAAAAGAGCCTTATGTTCCATCCCACAATCAATTCCCTTATATAACTAAAGAATTTCTAAACTCAACTTCGACCAGTTTGGCTTGGTAATCCTACAGGCAGTCAAGCTCTGATACCAACGCTGTCAGGACCCCGACTCGATGTCACATCGATCTAGCCGGTAACACCTCATATTACTTTGCGGCCTCACGCACGGTATCCCCACGGGTGTCGCCTTACCTTTGCCCGGGACCGTTTGCGCCTTTTGGCACACGTATATGACAGTGTCGCTAGCATCCATATGATAAGGAGCCCGGGCTGACATGGCTAGTCGTAAACCCAAAGTGGCACAGACTTACAGGGACAGGCATCCATGACCCAGCATCGAACGTGTCGGTCATCAGCAAGTGGGTCCGGGCTGTAGCACTGGGCTAGCAGGACTCCGGTAAACCGGGCTGTAGCGGGCTAACAGGACTCCGGTACTCAAAGCGTGACATTTCCCCGAAGGGACAGACACAGGAACGAAGAAGGACACATGCCGGCCAGCCTAAGTGTTCCGGAGCAGTAGCAAGCTACCATGGCTCAGTGGAACACTAGGAGACATTTCCCGGTAAGAGAGGCTACTAAAGATAAACAACTAGATGGTCAGATCCCACACATACCAAGCATTTCAATAACATACACACAATATGCTCGATATGTGCAATACAACATGGCATCACAAAATGACTCTACGACTCAAGTAGTTTATTCAATAGGCTCCGAGGAGCGAGATATTACAAACATGGGTCTCACGACCCAACAATCAGAGCATACAAGTCAAAGCACAAGCGGAAGCTATCATGTCTGAGTACAGACATCTATAAATGAAAAAGGCGGAGAAGCCTGACTATCTATCAGATCCTGCCGAGGGCACAAGATCGTAGCTGAGGTATCACGCTAAACGTCGAAGTCCAAGCGGAACTACTAGTGAGACTGAAGTCTCTCTACAAAACATAAAATAGGCAAACGTGAGTACAAATGTACCCAGCAAGACTTACATCAGATCTATCTACATATGCATCATTATCAACAAAGGGGATGGTGGAGTTTGACTGCAGCAAGCCAGCTTTGACTCGGTGGCTATCCTAAACTACGACTGCAAGCAACTCTTTTGAGGTGGCGCACACGAGTCCACATATTCACCAACCAATACACCACTATGGATCCGCTCCCGTCTCCCTACGAGAACGCCATCCATAGCACTCACGCTTATCTTGCGTATTTTAGAGTATCCACTTTCACTTGTCTATGAACTGATATAAGCAACCCAGAAGTCCTTTACCGCGGACACGGCTATTCGAATAGATCATATTAACCCTGCAGGGGTGTACTTCTTCACACACGCTCTCACCACTTACCGCCGTTTACACGACATGTACTCGGCAACCTTCAAGCGGAAGCCCAACGTGGGTGTCGGCCACGGCCTACCTAAACAC
>NW_025229857.1:14716-18479 GCF_018294505.1 Triticum aestivum | reverse complement strand
CCTTCGAGATTTAAAACTGAAGCATAATTAGCTATCACAACAACAGTATGCATATAAAAAGGTATGTGTTTCAATCGATATAATGAAAAAGATAGATCATGTTTATGTGTAGCAGTGCATCTTGGGGCAAAAATGTGCAGCGACATGCAAAACCCTTGCATTCTTGAATCAAAGGAGGAAGCACTTCATGTTTGAGTTTCACCTATCACTAGTATCTCTTCTCAACTTGGTATCCATCGCGTTGGTCGTTGTTGGTGCTATCTCCAACTTCTGTGTCATATTATCCAGAGAGGAGGAAACTGATGAGAAAACCTAGAGAGGAGAAGGTACTGGAAGTGAGACTAGCGATAACCTGAAGAGGACTAGGAAGAGGTGATGCGGCAATTCTGTTTGCCATGTAACATTGTAGTGGAAGGATCCAATTTCTTGTTGTAAGGTTGCAATTGTGCAAAACCTCAAGGAATTATGCTACCCATTGTAAGGTTGTAACATTATAGTTGTGCAAATCCCAGGTAGGCTACATGATCATTGGTAAAAAAAATGAAGTTTCATTGTATATAAATAATTTGCGCACGTGCAACCCCATGTGGACTATATGATCATTGGAAATAATTGTTCAGTTCAAAACAGGGAAACTTTTTCTTTCTTGCATGTTTTCCCAGTATAACCTATGTTGTTTTTTTGTCGTCATGCAAGAGCTATCACAATTTGGTTGAAAGCCATGGGGTCGGTGGCACGAGCATCCTTCGGTAATCATGTGTGCCATTTGTGTAGAATTCAAAAGAGGAGTAGGAGGCTGAGTAGTAATGGAGAAGAAGTGAGGAAAGCGGAAGGAACAACTTCTTCTTGTTGTTGACGCTACTGATTCAGCTCATGATATTTCTGGTATGATATTTTTGGTTTTGAGTGTGTGTAGAGCATGGGAACATATATGTTCCCCTCTAAGGTGCCGATGTGATTTGGAGACGGGTAATTTTGAGCCAAAATCATGTCGGGAATAAGCCACGGTAGGATACAGTGTGTGTGCGCGAGCGAGGCATGTGGGGAGTGGTCCATGGCCGCGTCGAGCCATAGTCTGGGCATAGTCTGACTTATGTACGGGCATGGTCCGACTTGTGTACAAGTTGTGTGCGTGCGTGTGAGTGCTGGTGGAGCCGGGCACTGGTTCGTGGCTGTGCCGAGTCCGTAGGAGTGTGTGCATGCGTGTGTTGGCGAAAGTGATGGGTGAGCGTGGTGATCCGTTGGAGTGCAGAAGCGTGGGCGCGTAGGAGCGCGTCTTGGGCGCTGTGCATGCGGATCGTGGCCGGGTGATCCGGAGTTGGATGCAGTGTGTGTGTGCAACCGTATAAACTCCGCCTCCCCTTGTACTGCTGAGAGTCAAGCCAGCCTGTTTATCAGAGAAAAGAGAAGGCCGTACATACGGCTGGGCGTTCGAGCGCCTGAAGAAAATTTCTGTTGTGTCCTGCTCCTTCTACCTCCATCCATCCGTGAGAGAGAGAGAGCTAGTTAGGGCTGTCCCAATGCGGCGCAACAGTTGATCTCCAGACTCTTCAAGTTCAAGGATACTGTATATTAATATATTTTCATCTGAAGAAATCATCCTTTTGTTACTTCATTTGCCGCAATATATACTGATTATACTTTTCTTGAACAGAAAATGAGGGAACGGTCAATGAGAGGTTGAAGAGACTATATACCAAACAGAACGAAAGCATGCTTCTGAATGTAAATGCTACTGACAACAATTACATGAATGAAATGCTAGGGTCCATTGGCTAAACGACTAAAAAGACAATGCTTGTATGTTGATCTTCGGCATGTTCCTTTATGATTTATTGGACAAGACTGCTGAAGTTGGAGGATAGAGCTACCTTTCAAGTTCGGGTGCAGAGAGTGATGCAGGTGGCTTCGTCCGTGGCGGATTGCTCGGCTTCTCGGGGAAGACTACTGATCGTTGATGCCGCTGGTGTTCAGCGTGGTTGAAGGTTGTTGCGCCGTGTCGGGTTTATCGTGATCCTTGCATTTTGGTTAGCTTCCTCACAGAGGTCTGCTGAGATGATTCTGTGGTGTGCTTTGTCCCCTAGTATCTAGTTAATTTGGCACTGATGTTAGTGTGGTGTTAGTAGGTTTTTGCCCCGTGGTAGATGTTTCGATAGCGAGCATCTGCAGCGAGTTTCCTACTAATGCTCCAACTTGCCGATCCCCTTTCCAGCCCCTTTTCTTTTGGTTAGTTGTAATACCTGGATGGATGTACTGAATATTTCCGTTAAGCAATTAATGAAAATGGGTGTGAGCCTGGTTGGAAAGAAAATGTTGACCTCAGGCAGTCCATTGTGAAATTCCGGCAACTTCATATCATGGCGTCTTGGTGAGGATATTCACTTCAAATTTTAGGTCTGGTTGTATAACTGGACTTTTATTCGGAGCATGTATAGAGATGATTTTGGCAGTCTCGAGCATGAAGCCATGAATTAATGTTTGAGGCGGAGAAGTCCGCCACTAACCATGCATGCATTGCATCTCCATGACACCTGTATTACTGTTCACACGTGAAAAATCATAGTTTGAGGTTTAAAAAAAATCTGAAAAAATACACATGAAGATAGAGATGTATACTACATCTCTGTAAAATTTCCAGTTTGGTGTGGGCTGCACATAAAAAAATGATTCAGACTTTTTATAGTGAATAGTGCATGTGCTAGAAGTATATGAACTTTTTTGTCCTGCTCACACGGAAGTGTTTTCCATCATGAAATGTTATAGAAATGTACTCCCTCCGTCCCAAAATAAATGACTCGACTTTGTACGAACTTTGTACTAAAGTTAGCATAAAGTTAAATCACTTATTTTGGGATGGAGGGAGTAGTATACATCTTTATGTTCATGTGTATCTTTTTTCAGAATTTTTTGGAACCTCAAAATATGATTTTACGCATGTGAACAGTAAAACGGGTGCCATGGAGCCTGAGCTCCAAACAACCACACTCCTGTATTAGCCATTTTCAGAGAGCATCTCGTGGAGACTACTTCCATCTCACTCTCAATTTTAAAAAAGAACTGTCCAAAAGTCTAGTTTTGGTGCTCAATCCCTACAAAAAATTCGCGAGAGGCTGAAGGCTGGGATGACAGAGAGGAGCTATACCAACGAGGGTCGGCCGGGGTCAGGGGGCTTAGAGGGATGGCCTCGGGCAGTGACAAGCCTTTTGTGCATAGACGAGCTTCGAGCCACTCATTCTCTAGCCATGCCTTCACACCTGCCGTGTTACACCGACTTCGCCGCACCGCCACCATGTACGCTTTCACTCACGCCGTCTGCATCGTACTCCCATGCCATCACGAATATTCCCTCCTGTTGGTCCTAGGCAACATCGGCTAACCATGTTGCCCCCCCCCTCCCATGCCACCCCACCTTCCATTGTAGCTTGCCATGATGCATGGTGCTTACACTGTGCCGCCCGCCTCGTCCAAACCACCATGTCTCCTTGTTGTTGCTCCGCAAACTATGCCTCACCTCCCATGCGCTGCTCACCCTCTCCCACTTATGCAACCGGAGCAATCCACCATGCCGAAGATGATGTCGAGGTGGTTGTCGTCGCAAAGGAGAAGGAAAGAAATAATAATAATAATTGATCCATTGACGAGTGGCTTCCACTTGTCATTGTCTATGTAGAAGAAAATGTAGTGGAGGTATCAACAGTCTACTTGAGAAGAGATTCAAAAGTTTTCCTCCCTACTATAGGGGGTCACCTTCCATATAGGGATG
>NW_025229857.1:13871-14300 GCF_018294505.1 Triticum aestivum | reverse complement strand
CGTTAAAAATCTCACTTCTCTATGGACAATTAGACATGGACTATAGAATCATTTCCAGTTCTATAATCATTCAACAATGGATGCAACTACCGGTTTCTCCTTCAGATCTGCACCATTCGATGCCAACAACTTTGGTCCAGCTCTCCTAATTTCTATTCTTTTAACTATATGGCGACAACCATATAAAAAATGCTAGGAGCAAATATAGTTCAACTACTTAAAGTAAGAGATTTGCACTGTAACTAGATAATCATTGGACACTTCAATAACATGACTAGCATTGATACATAGAAGTTACAACCAATGATTTTATTTCCTGTATCTTCTAATAACCATTTTTAAGCTCAATAAGATTGCACAATGATGCATGTAAAGCGTGCTCTAGTGCCATCTTGCGTGGGCTAGTGCTTCATAAGTACCTTTCCCTTC
>NW_025229857.1:6434-12713 GCF_018294505.1 Triticum aestivum | reverse complement strand
TTTCATTGTATATAAATAATTTGCGCACGTGCAACCCCATGTGGACTATATGATCATTGGAAATAATTGTTCAGTTCAAAACAGGGAAACTTTTTCTTTCTTGCATGTTTTCCCAGTATAACCTATGTTGTTTTTGTGTCGTCATGCAAGAGCTATCACAATTTGGTTGAAAGCCATGGGGTCGGTGGCACGAGCATCCTTCGGTAATCATGTGTGCCATTTGTGTAGAATTCAAAAGAGGAGTAGGAGGCTGAGTAGTAATGGAGAAGAAGTGAGGAAAGCGGAAGGAACAACTTCTTGTTGTTGTTGACGCTACTGATTCAGCTCATGATATTTCTGGTATGATATTTTTGGTTTTGAGAGTGTGTAGAGCATGGGAACATATATGTTCCCCTCTAAGGTGCCGATGTGATTTGGAGACGGGTAATTTTGAGCCAAAATCATGTCGGAAATAAGCCACGGTAGGATGCAGTGTGTGTGTGCGCGAGCTAGGCATGTGGGGAGTGGTCCATGGCCGCGTCGAGCCATAGTCTGGGCATAGTCTGACTTATGTACGGGCATAGTCCGACTTGTGTACACGTTGTGTGCGTGCGTGTGAGTGCTGGTGGAGCCGGGCACTGGTTCGTGGCTGTGCCGAGTCCGTAGGAGTGCGTGTGTGCGTGTGTTGGCGAAAGTGATGGGTGAGCGTGGTGATCCGTTGGAGTGCAGAAGCGTGGGCACGTAGGAGCGCGTCCTGGGCGCTGTGCATGCAGATCGTGGCCGGGTGATCCGGAGTTGGGTGCAGTGTGTGTGTGCAACCGTATAAACTCCCCCTCCCCTTGTACTGCTGAGAGTCAAGCCAGCCTGTTTATCAGAGAAAAGAGAAGGCCATACATGCGGCTGGGCGTTCGAGAGCCTGAAGAAAATTTCTGTTGTGTCCTCCTCCTTCTTCTACCTCCATCCATCCGTGAGAGAGAGAGAGCTAGTTAGGGCTGTCCCAACAAATCAGACTTAAAGGCATGCCTGAAAAATAGGCGGCACAAACTTCTATGTTTATATATTAGGGTTTTTGGGAGAATGGTTATACAATAAAAATATTTGTGCCTCGGTTTCATGTGTGAAAATGAAACTGATTGTACAATGAAATAATCCATGTTCCTATTATTCCGAGCATTTGATTGCTTATATCAAGGTATTTATATGCATTTTCTGCATTTACTTACTAACCTCTCTTTGTAATTATTTTGGATTAAATCATTGTAGCTTTTTATAAAGTGGCAGAGAATGATTCTGACTTTTGTGGGTAGTCAACCAAATTCTGATTCTTGGTTGAAAGCCCCTTGTCATCATAGTTCATTCGAAGGCAGCTTCAGATTGATTTTCATATTGAGGGAGTCATCTTTGGATGCAATAGTTCTACTTTTCATAAAGAACCATGTTATATTTGTTTGTGTTTTGTATAAGCAGCAAATCTTTCAAACATATGATGTGATTAGAATTATGACAACATTGGCGTTTATCACTATTCTTTTTGGACTTGTATAGATCTATGTCTAAATTACAGATAATGTGTACGAGCAAATTACTATAGTTTGAATTTCATGTCTTTCTTGGATCCGTGGCGAAGCATAGTCACCTTACTACTATGTTGGTTCCTACATGTCTTCTCATGGCCATATTAAAAATCTGTGTTTCTATGGTTTTAAACACAAGATGGCATTTTTTAACACATTTCGTATAACTTCTCCTATACTGTTATAATTTTAAATCCAAGCCCACCCAACACATAAAGTTTCTATCTTTTTATTTTCTATATACAAAGTAGTTAGCGTTGCGCTGATGTTGATGAATGACACCCCATCCAGAAGTGACCACGTGGAAGAGATCAAGAACATCAACAACCTCTTGTGGTGTTCCTCCTTCTCATCGCCACTGCTGCCACCAACAAGAACAATGATGACCATCTCACAAGATGGCTACTAGAGCGCCGGAGCCTTGAGAAGGAAACACACTTGAGATGAAGATAGATTGAGAGAGTGAGGGAGAGATAGGGGGAGAGATCAAGGGAGGGAGAGAGGAAGGGAAGAGAGATCTTGCAGGTACACATTGGTAAGATAACCAGATTCTGAAATATAAATTGTATTTGGTGGCAAGTCACCATTTTGTTTGTTCACGATCTGTCAGACAACTTTCATGTCGAATGTGTCGTAGAAATGTTCTTCGATAAATATGCGATTAGCTCTCAATATTTTAGTATGGTTGTAAATTTATCAATTCATAAATCACTTTGATAAACGTTTTTAGTTAGGACAGGACAAAAGAAAGAAAAGGAGAGCACTTTAACGATAGAAAATAAGTCACCAATGCAGTCTATTGCAAAACACGGGCATTCTACTAGTTTTTTTAGCATTTGGGAGTAAAAAATGGTTTTCAACAACAGTCCTATACTATTTTCTGCAAAAAAAAAATTGGGGCACCCTAAAAAGGCTCTAGGTGCTGCAATATACGGTGCAACCGCGGATGCCGTAAACCACCCTCACTACAAGAAATATGTCAACTTGTGACCACCACTATTGGTCACTGAAAGGTCACAAATTTCCATTTGCGACCTTTTTGTGACCAAAAACAGAAGGTCAAAAGCTGGCCGTCATAAACTGACCATAGCGACCTTTCTTCTGGAATGGTCGAAGACGTTTACGACCAAAATATTCCTACTGTGGCGTTTTGGTCACTAGCAACCTCCCCAAGCCACGTAGGCATCCAGCCTGGCAAGCTGATGTGGCACAAGATTCAGCCCGGTCCAATTCGGTTTTCTACATGGGCCTAGCCCAACAATTCGGCCTTTTTACTGTATTTTTTTCTTGTTAATTTTTGCTAGCTACATGGGCTTGGGCCATTAATTCGGCCTTTTTTCTAAGATTCAGCCTTTTACAGTCTATTGATATTTTATTTTCGTCCTTTTTTTGCCACTGGTCCCACCAATCAGATTGGTCCCACTTGTCATGCTTATCACAAAATTGATCCCACACATCAAAAATTTCAAAATCTGTCAAACAACTATTATAACTTGGACCCCCTTGTCAGGTTCCATTTGACAGGTATTCAATACACAATCATTATTTCAAACAATCCAAATAGCAAATGAAATTCGTCCAAAACAACATGGCATTAGTCTATTACAAACATTACAGTATACTACAGCCCAGATAAGCCTACTACTGCCTACATTTACAACACATAATATGCTAGTCTTTGTTGATATGCTTCACAGCTTCGAACTTGGATTTGCACTTCACCTGTGCAAAAAACAAGAATGAACATATAAGAATAAGAATCTGTACAGAACATCAAACAGTAGCCAATGAGGGATCCAATAACTTATAAGCAAGAATTGACAGCAAACATGTATTGATACCTAGTGTTGACTGTATCTGCATCTAAACTGAATGTTGATCCAAAGTGTTGACTAAATCTGCATCTAAGCTGAATACTCTTAACTGAACATAGACAAGTGATATGCTAATCAGGTGTCAGAATGATATCTGATTCAACAAGGTTAACCAAATTTCCCACATAGTTTTGGGGAAATTCTATTTATCTACAGTGATTGGTAGCTATTGATGGCAATGTGACAGTACAGACAGACTTGTGGCTGCTCATTTGTATTCAGGTAACTATGGCAGTGACGCAAATAGACTTGTGGCTGCTCATTCACTAGCTATGGCAATGATGCAAACAGACTTGTGGCTACTCATTCACATTCACAGCAACACTTCATCATTTATCTACAAGCAACTATTGACCATCATATCAGACGGGATAGGAAGGGTCACCTGACATATTAAACTCGATGCTGCAGGAGGCCGATGATGTGGTGGTATAGAGCAGGCCCTTTGTGGCTGGCTAGATGCGCCCCTCCTCCTCCTGCTCCTCGAGCAGGACAAGGACGGCGGCCGCTAGGCTCGTTGAGATCGGGATGCTGGGGGAGGCGAGCACGCCGTGAGGTACTCCATGGCGTCGGGCGCATCATGTGCGGCAGGATGCCGATCGCTAGGTTGACCGCGATCACGAACAGCAGCATCACCAGCACCGCCGCCTGCACGCATTCCAGCCATGTTGACAGTGTCAGAAACTCGACTGATTTTCAAAACGAAGTACTGCTGGTGCTGCTACCGCTGCAGAATTGGTTGGAGATGCACCCACCTTGTTGGTGTAGATGGTCCAGTTGGTGAAGAGCTCTGACAGCATGGCTCCGAGCTGCCCAAAGAGCGCGCGGAGGCGCCCACAGAGATGTTGTCTCTGATGAACAGGGTACGTTGAGATTGCAAAGCAGTCCTCCCCTCTTGTCACAGACACTGCAGGACATCACATCTTTCAAAAAAAATTAACCAGTCTCAAGTTAACTTGTGCAGTAAAAGTTACCCTACACCTACAAAACACAACCATGCATGTACAGGCACTATACGTACACAGCAAGACATATCAACATAGACCATAAATGTTCAGGGTTATGCATGATGGATGTTGAGCACTTCTGTTCCTTATTCAGAGTAAAAAAGGGTACCCCAGAAAATTTAAACATATTCTGCTACACGGAACCATGAGCTACCCATTTAGCAAGAACGGTACAGGAACAAACCATGAGCTATCTATCCAGCATATTATGCGCACGCGTGAGAATACTCGGGTATACTTAACTTGGGTTTAGTACCCAGGTACAGTTTAAAAGCATATCAGATTAGGTATACAATCATGCACCTGGGTTTAACTTATCAGGTTTCTTCACTTTCAATTTACACAGCAGAGCAGCTAAATTTACACAGCAGATTTTGAAAGCAACTATAGTTATTCAGAAAACATGGTTGCTGCAACTTTAAGCCAAGCAATACACATTCATGTCAAATATACATGTGTAAGATACTAGAAGCATTTCATTGCATATCTAAGTGTACTGCTATAATTTTACGCCAAGCAGTGCACTAGTACATAAATTACACTAAGCCATAGCCCACTGTTTAAAATAGTATTTTATCATCATTCTTCAATAGCTTGAATTTCAGAACAGCCACTGTTTGTATTTTAATGAAAAACACCCCAAGCAAATAACAATAGATGGGCATTAAGACAAAAGAAATTGGCAATCGCAGCATCATGTTTCAGCAGCAATGCAGCTACGAACAACAATATGCATCGGATGGCAACAATAACATCAACAAGTAGAAATAGCAGCATGTCAATCACTGTATAATCAATCAGTAAGCACAAATAGCAGCAACAAGCATTCTCTCAATCACAAACTACACTAATCAGCACCCCTCTCTCTCAATCTAAATAGCAGCAGCGAGCACGGCAGGAGACCGAGTTGGTTATCCAACGGGAAGTCAGACCAATATGACATGGAAAGGAATCATCCACAACACTCATATAGCACTACTGAAATGTATAGTATTTAAAAGGTTGGTGTCGACGGCGAGGTAGGAGCCCTCGCGCGTCCAGTGCACGGCGCAGACGCTGTCCCTCGGCCCCAGATCGCATAGCTTGGTAACCTGGACAACGGTGCCATTAGCAATCTGACCTGAGCGTGATCCATGGATGCAACAAGAAGATGAAAGAAAGAAAGAAAGAAATGCACCTTGCAGCTGGATGCGGACCAGAGGTAGACGCAGGTGCCGAGGCCGATGGCGAGCATGTTCTGCGAGGACCAGTCGACGAGGTTCAGGTAGAAGTCGTCCTGCAGGGACGGCGCGTCCAGCACCTGCACGCCGACGACGACCACACACCAGTTAGTAGTAGATCGAAGATCGGAGAATTCGGTGCATGCGAGGTGTTTGCGGGAATGGGCGGGCGGGCGGATCGAACCTTGTGGGGCGTCTTGGGGACCTTGCGGGGCGCCTTCTTGGGGGTGGGGGAGTCGGCGCCGCCGGCGCAGTCCAGCTTCTCGGCGAAGGGGGAGAAGGGTGCGGAGGAGCGGTCCGTCTTGAAGCGGAAGAGGTTGTTGGAGCGTGCCCGGCGACAACCTGGCGGGTGGAGTCATCGTGCCCGGCGACGGCCGCCTCTATCCGAATCCGCCTGCGTGGGGAGCTAGCGGACGAGTGGTGCGGCGATGGGAGGGGAAGCCGCCTCGGCTTCCCCTCACCGCGGCCTCCATCGGGTGGGAGACGGAGGGAGACGAAGGCGGGGCGGCAGGGTGCCTCGATCTGGATCGAGGAGATGGAGGCCGCGCGCTGGATCTTGCCGGAGGGGAGGGAGGAGCAGAGCATGGGGATCTTGGAGCGCGCTGGATCTTGCCGGAGGGGATGG
>NW_025229857.1:0-2981 GCF_018294505.1 Triticum aestivum | reverse complement strand
ATTGAGCTGGCATTTGGTGGAGGATGGTTATTTGGGCATAGGAAAGCACTGTAGAAAATGGATGCTATTTGGACATGCCAAAGTGGTACTTCCTTCACAAACTGTTGTTCTGAACAGAATAGGAAAATGAATATTTTTGAATTATTTTTGAACTAGGCAAGGAAGGTTTTTACATATTTGACGAAGATATGACCCAAAGAATTTATGAGATTTGTTTGGGAATTTTGGCCATGACAGAAATATAGGTTGCTTCACAACCTAGGGCAAAAACTGCCACATGGACATGACACATAGGCAAAACTGATGAGATGGCGCCTAGTCATCGCAACCCACCACAATTTACAAGGCTATGACCATCTATATTGGTCGTTAACAACTAGAAATAAGGCAGCGGACTAGCGCTGTTTGCTTTATGACCATTTTGTGTAAGGAACTTACGACCTTTCTGCCAAAAATGGTCGCAATGGTTTAGGGTTTGGAGTCCCCTGAACAGCTTTTGACCAATTGGTCTGAAATGGTCATAGATCTATGACCAGTTCTTCCAGGGTCACTGACAGAAGGTCACAAGTTGACATATTTCTTGTAGTGCCTCCCCGGGCAGACCACGCGCAATCCTGACAGGTGGGACCAATGCGATGTATGCAGAGTAGATGGAAATACGGCGCCACGCAACACAGTTAACGTATGCGGACTACAAATGTACCGTATTTGCATGTCAAGGTTTTGTATCACTTCAATGTGTACCGCAAGTTATAACAATAAAGTGATCGTTTGCGCCAAGTTCAAGCACGGCCGGTGTAATTTACTCGTGTAGGGGGCTTCCCCAGATTTGTAACTCCTTTTGTAATTACAACTCTCTCTTAATTGGAAAGAAATACAACTCTCCCTTTTCCAATGTTAATGAAAATGACAAGCAACGATTGTTGCTTCTTGGAAAACAAGTATGTAACCCCGAAGGGATTGTTGGTATGCAGCTTCGCTTTGGTTGATGATCTTCATCTTAATTTCTTGAACATGATTGTTGGAGAGCGAGAAGAAATAGAGAGGACGGTGGAGGAAGCAACGGTTGACATGAAATATGAAATTGAAAAGAAGCACTGGTGAGGAAGCCATGCCCTTCCGCCCCTTCTCATGATCCTTTCTCATACCATCGCCTCTGTCAAAACTCTCGTCTACAAAGTTGTTGTTGTCCATGCAGACAAAGAGCAGTGGGGCTAGAACTGTCACAGTTAACCTGCGGCAACGGAGTGCATGTTGCCAGCACGTCGCTCACTAAGGCCGTGCTTGAAATGGTTTTACTCCCTCCTTCCATCTATATAGTGCTTAATGCGGTTTTCGAGGCTAACTTTGACCAAGCGTTAAAGCAATAATATATGACATGCAAATTACACAAAGCATACCGTCAAATTTGTACGTGAAATAAGCTTCTAATGATATAATTTTCACATTATACATCTCACGTATTATTAATCTTATCAGTAGTTAAAGGCGGTCTTAAAAAAATGCTTTAGGCCCTTATAGATGGAAGGAGGGTACGGAGGTGTATAATTTACAAGTGTAACTTATCGGTCGCTGTGCAAAACTCCAGCCGAAAGTGAAACGACGGGGTGAGGTGTGTATTTTTTACAAGTGTATTTGAAAGAGAAACGGTGATCCTAACAGAGCCTAACGTATGTCCTCTTCCTGTCCCTTCAGCCGCTGCAGATCAAGCTTGGGTTTTGTAACGGAACGCATGGAGGTTGAGGAGGGCCGGAGGCCGGCGGCGTGGTGGAGAATTAGGGTAGGCCGGCTGAGCCGCTGAGGGAATGAGATTTTATAGGACCGAGAACCAACGTTGGATCGTCGGACAGTATCTACGCCGTCCAACCAGGTAGACAGATCCGACAGTTTCCTATTTATACGGTGGCCGTGGTTCCTTCCTCCGTCATCGCAAACCAGCACACAGAAACACTCTCTCCCCAGAGACAAGCCTGCTTCGGCGGCTCTCATGATCTCTTTGCTCCACCAACCCTAATTCCACAGCAGCCAAACCCCAAGGAGATGGAGGCTGGCGGCGCTAGCACGACTACTACGAGGAAGAGGAAAGCAGCCGCGCTCGAGGGCCATCCGGCGCCGGCGCCGGCGGGAGCGGCGGCCGATCCCGGAATGGGCGAAGACGACGGAGGCGGATCGGGCGAAGATGGGCAAGATCTCGACCGCCTCAGCAGCCTTCCCGATGCGATCCTTGGTGAGATTATCTCCCTCCTCCCCACCAAGCAAGGCGCTCGCACCCGGATCCTGGCGTCCCGGTGGCGCCACCTCTGGTGCTCTGCGCCCCTGAACCTCGACTGCCGTCACCTCGCCCGAGAATGGCATGAACTCCCTGATCTCATGCAGCGCATCATTTCCGCCCACCAAGGCCCCGGCCGCCGCTTCTGCACTCCGGAGCAGTTGTACACCATAAACGACATAGATGCCGTGGAGGCCTGTCTCCTGTCCCCCGCTCTGGCTAGGCTCGAGGAGCTTAAGCTCAACAGCTGGAGACGGCAGCCGCTGCCGGAATTAGTCTTCCGCTTCTCGGATACCCTCGTTGTTTTCCGCATTGAACAGTGCAGCCTCCCGGACGCCACCGTCCAAAGATTTCATTTTCCCCGGCTTCAGCGGCTCGAAATTGTTCATAGCAGCATCACGGAGCGCTCACTCCACAGCATGATTGCCGGCTGCCCTTCTCTGGAGTGCTTGCTAATTTCTCGGTGCCGTGGACCTCGTTGCCTCCGGATCAATTCACTTGTCCTCAGAAGCGTTACAGTCAGCAATTTTTCACTGGGTGCACCCATGTTAGACGAAATCGTCATCGAGAGTGCCCCTTGTCTCGAAAGACTATTCCATCTAGATCAGGACCAGGATTTGCGTGTATCAGTGGTCTTCGCGCCTAAGTTGGAGACCTTAGGCTGTACCAACTCCACCAGGCTCCTCTTTGGTTCTATGGATATTCAGGTAAC
>NW_025229856.1:9343-18488 GCF_018294505.1 Triticum aestivum | reverse complement strand
TCCCAAGGTGTGATATGTGTTGGTCGTCAACACTCGTAGTTTGGGTCGGTTCTGGCCCGTTTCTTGGACTATACTTAGTTTTGGGGTCCCGAAGTGATTTCCACGATTGTCGAACCTCGGGGTGCGTTTACATGTGGTCATCAACACTCTCAATTACGGCCAATTCTGGTCTGTTTCGTGCACTATTACTCACTGTTTTGGGTCCCAGAGCGATTTCCACGATTGACGATCCCAGGAGTGCATTTACGTGTCCGTCGTCAACACTCATAGTTTTGGCCAATTCTGACTCGTTTCGTGGACTATTACTCACCGTTTTGGGGTCCCGAAGCGATTTCCACAGTTGTTGAACCCCAAGGTGCGATTACTTGATGGTCGTCAACACTCGCAGTTTTGGCCGATTCTGACGCGTTTCGTGGACTATTACTCACTATTTTGGGGTCCTGGAGTGATTTCCACGATTAACTAACCCCCGAGTGCATTTACGTGTCGGTCATCAATAATCCTTGGTTTGTCCGATTCTGGGCTCTTTCGTGGACTATTACTCACCGTTTTGGGGTCCCAAATTGATTTCCATGGTTGTCGATTCCCATGGTGTGCTATGTGTTGGTCGTCAAGACTTGTAGTTTTGGCCGTTTTGGAGTGCATTTACGTGTCCGTCGTCAACACTCGCAGTTTTGGCCAATTCTGACCCGTTTCGTGGACTATTACTCACCGTTTTGTGGTCACGAAGCGATTTCCACAGTCGTTCAACCCCAAGGTGCGATTACGTGTCGGTCGTCAACACTCGCAGTTTTGCCCGATTCTGGCGTGTTTCGTGGACTATTACTCACTATTTAGGGGTCCCGGAGTGATTTTCACAATTAACGAACCCTTGGGTGCGTTTACGTGTCGGTCATCACTAATCCTAGGTTTGTCCGATTCTGGGCTCTTTCATGGACTATTACTCAATGTTTTGGGGTCTCAAAACGCTTTCCATGGTTGTCGAATCCCAAGGTGTGATATGTGTTGGTCGTCAACACTCGTAGTTTGGGTCGGTTCTGGCCCGTTTCTTGGACTATACTTAGTTTTGGGGTCCCGAAGTGATTTCCACGATTGTCGAACCTCGGGGTGCGTTTACATGTGGTCATCAACACTCTCAATTACGGCCAATTCTGGTCTGTTTCGTGCACTATTACTCACTGTTTTGGGTCCCAGAGTGATTTCCACGATTGACGATCCCAGGAGTGCATTTACGTGTCCGTCGTCAACACTCATAGTTTTGGCCAATTCTGACTCGTTTCGTGGACTATTACTCACCGTTTTGGGGTCCCGAAGCGATTTCCACAGTTGTTGAACCCCAAGGTGCGATTACTTGATGGTCGTCAACACTCGTAGTTTGGGTCGGTTCTGGCCCGTTTCTTGGACTATACTTAGTTTTGGGGTCCCGAAGTGATTTCCACGATTGTCGAACCTCGGGGTGCGTTTACATGTGGTCATCAACACTCTCAATTACGGCCAATTCTGGTCTGTTTCGTGCACTATTACTCACTGTTTTGGGTCCCAGAGCGATTTCCACGATTGACGATCCCAGGAGTGCATTTACGTGTCCGTCGTCAACACTCATAGTTTTGGCCAATTCTGACTCGTTTCGTGGACTATTACTCACCGTTTTGGGGTCCCGAAGCGATTTCCACAGTTGTTGAACCCCAAGGTGCGATTAATTGATGGTCGTCAACACTCGCAGTTTTGGCCGATTCTGACGCGTTTCGTGGACTATTACTCACATTTTGGGGTCCTGGAGTGATTTCCACGATTAACTAACCCCTGAGTGCATTTACGTGTCGGTCATCAATAATCCTTGGTTTGTCCGATTCTGGGCTCTTTCGTGGACTATTACTCACCGTTTTGGGGTCCCAAATTGATTTCCATGGTTGTCGATTCCCATGGTGTGCTATGTGTTGGTCGTCAAGACTTGTAGTTTTGGCCGTTTTGGAGTGCATTTACGTGTCCGTCGTGAACACTCGCAGTTTTGGCCAATTCTGAGCCGTTTCGTGGACTATTACTCACCGTTTTGTGGTCACGAAGCGATTTCCACAGTCGTTCAACCCCAAGGTGCGATTACGTGTCGGTCGTCAACACTCGCAGTTTTGCCCGATTCTGGCGTGTTTCGTGGACTATTACTCACTATTTAGGGGTCCCGGAGTGATTTTCACAATTAACGAACCCTTGGGTGCGTTTACGTGTCGGTCATAACTAATCCTAGGTTTGTCCGATTCTGGGCTCTTTCATGGACTATTACTCAATGTTTTGGGGTCTCAAAACGCTTTCCATGGTTGTCGAATCCCAAGGTGTGATATGTGTTGGTCGTCAACACTCGTAGTTTGGGTCGGTTCTGGCCCGTTTCTTGGACTATACTTAGTTTTGGGGTCCCGAAGTGATTTCCACGATTGTCGAACCTCGGGGTGCGTTTACATGTGGTCATCAACACTCTCAATTACGGCCAATTCTGGCCCGTTTCGTACACTATTACTCACTGTTTTGGGTCCCAGAGCGATTTCCACGATTGACGATCCCAGGAGTGCATTTACGTGTCCGTCGTCAACACTCATAGTTTTGGCCAATTCTGACTCGTTTCGTGGACTATTACTCACCGTTTTGGGGTCCCGAAGCGATTTCCACAGTTGTTGAACCCCAAGGTGCGATTACTTTACGGTCGTCAACACTCGCAGTTTTGGCCGATTCTGACGCGTTTCGTGGACTATTACTCACTATTTTGGGGTCTTGGAGTGATTTCCACGATTAACTAACCCCTGAGTGCATTTACGTGTCGGTCATCAAAAATCCTTGGTTTGTCCGATTCTGGGCTCTTTCGTGGACTATTACTCACCGTTTTGGGGTCCCAAATTGATTTCCATGGTTGTCGATCCCCATGGTGTGCTATGTGTTGGTCGTCAAGACTTGTAGTTTTGGCCGTTTTGGAGTGCATTTACGTGTCCGTCGTCAACACTCGCAGTTTTGGCCAATTCTGACCCGTTTCGTGGACTATTACTCACCGTTTTGGGGTCCCGAAGCGATTTCCACAGTCGTTCAACCCCAAGGTGCGATTACGTGTCGGTCGTCAACACTCGTAGTTTTGCCCGATTCCGGCCTGTTTCGTGGACTATTACTCACTATTTAGGGGTCCCGGAGTGATTTTCACAATTAACGAACCCTTGGGTGCGTTTACGTGTCGGTCATCACTAATCCTAGGTTTGTCCGATTCTGGGCTCTTTCATGGACTATTACTCAACGTTTTGGGGTCCCAAAACGCTTTCCATGGTTGTCGAATCCCAAGGTGTGATATGTGTTGGTCGTCAACACTTGTAGTTTGGGTCGGTTCTGGCCCGTTTCTTGGACTATACTTAGTTTTGGGGTCCCGAAGTGATTTCCACGATTGTCGAACCTCGGGGTGCGTTTACATGTGGTCATCAACACTCTCAATTACGGCCAATTCTGGTCCGTTTCGTGCACTATTACTCACTGTTTTGGGTCCCAGAGCGATTTCCACGATTGACGATCCCAGGAGTGCATTTACGTGTCCGTCGTCAACACTCATAGTTTTGGCCAATTCTGACTCGTTTCGTGGACTATTACTCACCGTTTTGGGGTCCCGAAGCGATTTCCACAGTTGTTGAACCCCAAGGTGCGATTACTTGATGGTCGTCAACACTCGCAGTTTTGGCCGATTCTGACGCGTTTCGTGGACTATTACTCACATTTTGGGGTCCTAGAGTGATTTCCACGATTAACTAACCCCTGAGTGCATTTACGTGTCGGTCATCAATAATCCTTGGTTTGTCCGATTCTGGGCCCTTTCGTGGACTATTACTCACCGTTTTGGGGTCCCAAATTGATTTCCATGGTTGTCGATTCCCATGGTGTGCTATGTGTTGGTCGTCAAGACTTGTAGTTTTGGCCGTTTTGGAGTGCATTTACGTGTCCGTCATCAACACTCGCAGTTTTGGCCAATTCTGACCCGTTTCGTGGACTATTACTCACTGTTTTGTGGTCACGAAGCGATTTCCACAGTCGTTCAACCCCAAGGTGCGATTACGTGTCGGTCGTCAACACTCGTAGTTTTGCCCGATTCTGGCCTGTTTCGTGGACTATTACTCACTATTTAGGGGTCCCGGAGTGATTTTCACAATTAACGAACCCTTGGGTGCGTTTACGTGTCGGTCATCACTAATCCTAGGTTTGTCCGATTCTGGGCTCTTTCATGGACTATTACTCAACGTTTTGGGGTCCCAAAACGCTTTCCATGGTTGTCGAATCCCAAGGTGTGATATGTGTTGGTCGTCAACACTCGTAGTTTGGGTCGGTTCTGGCCCGTTTCTTGGACTATACTTAGTTTTGGGGTCCCGAAGTGATTTCCACGATTGTCGAACCTCGGGGTGCGTTTACATGTGGTCATCAACACTCTCAATTACGGCCAATTCTGGCCCGTTTCGTGCACTATTACTCATTGTTTTGGGTCCCAGAGCGATTTCCACGATTGACGATCCCAGGAGTGCATTTACGTGTCCATCGTCAACACTCATAGTTTTGGCCAATTCTGACTCGTTTCGTGGACTATTACTCACCGTTTTGGGGTCCCCAAGCGATTTCCACAGTTGTTGAACCCCAAGGTGCGATTACTTGATGGTCGTCAACACTCGCAGTTTTGGCCGATTCTGACGCGTTTCGTGGACTATTACTCACATTTTGGGGTCCTGGAGTGATTTCCACGATTAACTAACCCCTGAGTGCATTTACGTGTCGGTCATCAATAATCCTTGGTTTGTCCGATTCTGGGCTCTTTCGTGGACTATTACTCACCGTTTTGGGGTCCCAAATTGATTTCCATGGTTGTCGATTCCCATGGTGTGCTATGTGTTGGTCGTCAAGACTTGTAGTTTTGGCCATTTTGGAGTGCATTTACGTGTCCGTCGTCAACACTCGCAGTTTTGGCCAATTTTGACCCGTTTCGTGGACTATTACTCACCGTTTTGTGGTCACGAAGCGATTTCCACAGTCGTTCAACCCCAAGGTGCGATTACGTGTCGGTCGTCAACACTCGCAGTTTTGCCCGATTCTGGCGTGTTTCGTGGACTATTACTCACTATTTAGGGGTCCCGGAGTGATTTTCACAATTAACGAACCCTTGGGTGCGTTTACGTGTCGGTCATCACTAATCCTAGGTTTGTCCGATTCTGGGATCTTTCATGGACTATTACTCAATATTTTGCGGTCCCAAAACGCTTTCCATGGTTGTCGAATCCCAAGGTGTGATATGTGTTGGTCGTCAACACTTGTAGTTTGGGTCGGTTCTGGCCCGTTTCTTGGACTATACTTAGTTTTGGGGTCCCGAAGTGATTTCCACGATTGTCGAACCTCGGGGTGCGTTTACATGTGGTCATCAACACTCTCAATTACGGCCAATTCTGGTCCGTTTCATGCACTATTACTCACTGTTTTGGGTCCCAGAGCGATTTCCACGATTGACGATCCCAGGAGTGCATTTACGTGTCCGTCGTCAACACTCATAGTTTTGGCCAATTCTGACTCGTTTCGTGGACTATTACTCACCGTTTTGGGGTCCCGAAGCGATTTCCACAGTTGTTGAACCCCAAGGTGCGATTACTTGATGGTCGTCAACACTCGCAGTTTTGGCCGATTCTGACGCGTTTCGTGGACTATTACTCACATTTTGGGGTCCTAGAGTGATTTCCACGATTAACTAACCCCTGAGTGCATTTACGTGTCGGTCATCAATAATCCTTGGTTTGTCCGATTCTGGGCCCTTTTGTGGACTATTACTCACCGTTTTGGGGTCCCAAATTGATTTCCATGGTTGTCGATTCCCATGGTGTGCTATGTGTTGGTCGTCAAGACTTGTAGTTTTGGCCGTTTTGGAGTGCATTTACGTGTCCGTCATCAACACTCGCAGTTTTGGCCAATTCTGACCCGTTTCGTGGACTATTACTCACCGTTTTGTGGTCACGAAGCGATTTCCACAGTCGTTCAACCCCAAGGTGCGATTACGTGTCGGTCGTCAACACTCGCAGTTTTGCCCGATTCTGGCGTGTTTCGTGGTCTATTACTCACTATTTAGGGGTCCCGGAGTGATTTTCACAATTAACGAACCCTTGGGTGCGTTTACATGTCGGTCATCACTAATCCTAGGTTTGTCCGATTCTGGGCTCTTTCATGGACTATTACTCAATGTTTTGGGGTCCCAAAACGCTTTCCATGGTTGTCGAATCCCAATGTGTGATATGTGTTGGTCGTCAACACTTGTAGTTTGGGTCGGTTCTGGCCCGTTTCTTGGACTATACTTAGTTTTGGGGTCCCGAAGTGATTTCCACGATTGTCAAACCTCGGGGTACGTTTACATGTGGTCATCAACACTCTCAATTACGGAAAATTCTGGCCCGTTTCGTACACTATTACTCACTGTTTTGGGTCCCAGAGCAATTTCCACGATTGACGATTCCAGGAGTGCATTTACGTGTCCGTCGTCAACACTCATAGTTTTGGCCAATTCTGACTCGTTTCGTGGACTATTACTCACCATTTTGGGGTCTCGAAGCGATTTCCACAGTTGTTGAACCCCAAGGTGCGATTACTTTACGGTCGTCAACACTCGTAGTTTTGGCCGATTTTGACGCGTTTCGTGGACTATTACTCACTATTTTGGGGTCCTGGAGTGATTTCCACGATTAACTAACCCCTGAGTGCATTTACGTGTCGGTCATCAATAATCCTTGGTTTGTCCGATTCTGGGCTCTTTCGTGGACTATTACTCACTGTTTTGGGGTCCCAAATTGATTTCCATGGTTGTCTATCCCCATGGTGTGCTATGTGTTGGTCGTCAAGACTTGTAGTTTTGGCCGTTTTGGAGTGCATTTACGTGTCCGTCGTCAACACTCGCAGTTTTGGCCAATTCTGACCCGTTTCGTGGACTATTACTCACCGTTTTGGGGTCCCTAAGCGATTTCCACAGTTGTTCAACCCCAAGGTGCGATTACGTGTCGGTCGTCAACACTCGCAGTTTTGCCCGATTCTGGCGTGTTTCGTGGACTATTACTCACTCTTTAGGGGTCCCGGAGTGATTTTCACAATTAACGAACCCTTGGGTGCGTTTACGTGTCGGTCATCACTAATCCTAGGTTTGTCCGATTCTGGGCTCTTTCATGGACTATTACTCAACGTTTTGGGGTCCCAAAACGCTTTCCATGGTTGTCGAATCCCAAGGTGTGATATGTGTTGGTCGTCAACACTCGTAGTTTGGGTCGGTTCTGGCCCGTTTCTTGGACTATACTTAGTTTTGGGGTCCCGAAGTGATTTCCACGATTGTCGAACCTCGGGGTGCGTTTACATGTGGTCATCAACACTCTCAATTACGGCCAATTCTGGCCCGTTTCGTACACTATTACTCACTGTTTTTGGTCCCAGAGCGATTTCCATGATTGACGATCCCAGGAGTGCATTTACGTGTCCGTCGTCAGCACTCATAGTTTTGGCCAATTCTGACTCGTTTCGTGGACTATTACTCACCGTTTTGGGGTCCCGAAGCGATTTCCACAGTTGTTGAACCCCAAGGTGCGATTACTTTACGGTCGTCAACACTAGCAGTTTTGGCCGATTCTGACGCGTTTCGTGGACTATTACTCACTATTTTGGGGTCCTGGAGTGATTTCCACGATTAACTAACCCCCGAGTGCATTTACGTGTCGGTCATCAATAATCCTTGGTTTGTCCGATTCTGGGCTCTTTCGTGGACTATTACTCACCGTTTTGGGGTCCCAAATTGATTTCCATGGTTGTCGATCCCCATGGTGTGCTATGTGTTGGTCGTCAAGACTTGTAGTTTTGGCCGTTTTGTAGTGCATTTACGTGTCCGTCGTCAACACTCGCAGTTTTGGCCAATTCTGACCCGTTTCGTGGACTATTACTCACCGTTTTTGGGTCCCGAAGCGATTTCCACAGTCGTTCAACCCCAAGGTGCGATTACGTGTCGGTCGTCAACACTCGCAGTTTTGCCCGATTCTGGCCTGTTTCGTGGACTATTACTCACTATTTAGGGGTCCCAGAGTGATTTTCACAATTAACGAACCCTTGGGTGCGTTTACGTGTCGGTCATCACTAATCCTAGGTTTATCCGATTCTGGGCTCTTTCATGGACTATTACTCAACGTTTTGGGGTCCCAAAACGCTTTCCATGGTTGTCGAATCCCAAGGTGTGATATGTGTTGGTCGTCAACACTCGTAGTTTGGGTCGGTTCTGGCCCGTTTCTTGGACTATACTTAGTTTTGGGGTCCCGAAGTGATTTCCACGATTGTCGAACCTCGGGGTGCGTTTACATGTGGTCATCAACACTCTCAATTACGGCCAATTCTGGCCCGTTTCGTACACTATTACTCACTGTTTTGGGTCCCAGAGCGATTTCCACGATTGACGATCCCAGGAGTGCATTTACGTGTCCGTCGTCAGCACTCATAGTTTTGGCCAATTCTGACTCGTTTCGTGGACTATTACTCACCGTTTTGGGGTCCCGAAGCGATTTCCACAGTTGTTGAACCCCAAGGTGCGATTACTTTACGGTCGTCAACACTCGCAGTTTTGGCCGATTCTGACGCGTTTCGTGGACTATTACTCACTATTTTGGGGTCCTGGAGTGATTTCCACGATTAACTAACCCCCGAGTGCATTTACGTGTCGGTCATCAATAATCCTTGGTTTGTCCGATTCTGGGCTCTTTCGTGGACTATTACTCACCGTTTTGGGGTCCCAAATTGATTTCCATGGTTGTCGATCCCCATGGTGTGCTATGTGTTGGTCGTCAAGACTTGTAGTTTTGGCCGTTTTGTAGTGCATTTACGTGTCCGTCGTCAACACTCGCAGTTTTGGCCAATTCTGACCCGTTTCGTGGACTATTACTCACCGTTTTTGGGTCCCGAAGCGATTTCCACAGTCGTTCAACCCCAAGGTGCGATTACGTGTCGGTCGTCAACACTCGCAGTTTTGCCCGATTCTGGCCTGTTTCGTGGACTATTACTCACTATTTAGGGGTCCCAGAGTGATTTTCACAATTAACGAACCCTTGGGTGCGTTTACGTGTCGGTCATCACTAATCCTAGGTTT
>NW_025229856.1:0-7716 GCF_018294505.1 Triticum aestivum | reverse complement strand
GCTCTTTCATGGACTATTACTCACCGTTTTGGGGTCCCAAATTGATTTCCATGGTTGTCGATCCCCATGGTGTGCTATGTGTTGGTCGTCAAGACTTGTAGTTTTGGCCGTTTTGTAGTGCATTTACGTGTCCGTCGTCAACACTCGCAGTTTTGGCCAATTCTGACCCGTTTCGTGGACTATTACTCACCGTTTTGGGGTCCCGAAGCGATTTCCACAGTCGTTCAACCCCAAGGTGCGATTACGTGTCGGTCGTCAACACTCGCAGTTTTGCCCGATTCTGGCATGTTTCGTGGACTATTACTCACTATTTAGGGGTCCCAGAGTGATTTTCACAATTAACGAACCCATGGGTGCGTTTACGTGTCGGTCATCACTAATCCTAGGTTTGTCCGATTCTGGGCTCTTTCATGGACTATTACTCAACGTTTTGGGGTCCCAAAACGCTTTCCATGGTTGTCGAATCCCAAGGTGTGATATGTGTTGGTCGTCAACACTTGTAGTTTGGGTCGGTTCTGGCCCGTTTCTTGGACTATACTTAGTTTTGGGGTCCCGAAGTGATTTCCACGATTGTCGAACCTCGTGGTGCGTTTACATGTGGTCATCAACACTCTCAATTACGGCCAATTCTGGCCCGTTTCGTACACTATTACTCACTGTTTTGGGTCCCAGAGCGATTTCTACGATTGACGATCCCAGGAGTGCATTTACGTGTCCGTCGTCAACACTCATAGTTTTGGCCAATTCTGACTCGTTTCGTGGACTATTACTCACTGTTTTGGGGTCCCCAAGCGATTTCCACAGTTGTTGAACCCCAAGGTGCGATTACATGACGGTCGTCAACACTCGCAGTTTTGGCCGATTCTGACGCGTTTCGTGGACTATTACTCACTATTTTGGGTTCCTGGAGTGATTTCCACAATTAACTAACCCCTGAGTGCATTTACGTGTCGGTCATCAATAATCCTTGGTTTGTCCAATTCTGGGCTCTTTCATGGACTATTACTCACCGTTTTGGGGTCCCAAATTGATTTCCATGGTTGTTGATCCCCATGGTGTGCTATGTGTTGGTCGTCAAGACTTGTAGTTTTGGCCGTTTTGGAGTGCATTTACGTGTCCGTCGTCAACACTCGCAGTTTTGGCCAATTCTGACCCGTTTCGTGGACTATTACTCACCGTTTTGGGGTCCCGAAGCGATTTCCACAGTCGTTCAACCCCAAGGTGCGATTACGTGTCGGTCGTCAACACTCGCAGTTTTGCCCGATTCTGGCATGTTTCGTGGACTATTACTCACTATTTAGGGGTCCCGGAATGATTTTCACAATTAACGAACCCATGGGTGCGTTTACGTGTCGGTCATCACTAATCCTAGGTTTGTCCGATTCTGGGCTCTTTCATGGACTATTACTCAACGTTTTGGGGTCCCAAAACGCTTTCCATGGTTGTCGAATCCCAAGGTGTGATATGTGTTGGTCGTCAACACTCGTAGTTTGGGTCGGTTCTGGCCCGTTTCTTGGACTATACTTAGTTTTGGGGTCCCGAAGTGATTTCCACGATTGTCGAACCTCGGGGTGCGTTTACATGTGGTCATCAACACTCTCAATTACGGCCAATTCTGGCCCGTTTTGTACACTATTACTCACTGTTTTGGGTCCCAGAGCGATTTCCACGATTGGCGATCCCAGGAGTGCATTTACGTGTCCGTCGTCAACACTCATAGTTTTGGCCAATTCTGACTCGTTTCGTGGACTATTACTCACCGTTTTGGGGTCCCGAAGCGATTTCCACAGTTGTTGAACCCCAAGGTGCGATTACTTTACGGTCGTCAACACTCGCAGTTTTGGCCGATTCTGACGCGTTTCGTGGACTATTACTCACTATTTTGGGGTCCTGGAGTGATTTCCACGATTAACTAACCCCTGAGTGCATTTACGTGTCGGTCATCAATAATCCTTAGTTTGTCCGATTCTGGGCTCTTTCGTGGACTATTACTCACCGTTTTGGGGTCCCAAATTGATTTCCATGGTTGTCGATCCCCATGGTGTGCTATGTGTTGGTCGTCAAGACTTGTAGTTTTGGCCGTTTTGGAGTGCATTTACGTGTCCGTCATCAACACTGGCAGTTTTGGCCAATTCTGACCCGTTTCGTGGACTATTACTCACCGTTTTGGGGTCCCGAAGCGATTTCCACAGTCGTTCAACCCTAAGGTGCGATTACGTGTCGGTCGTCAACACTCGCAGTTTTGCCCGATTCTGGCGTGTTTCGTGGACTATTACTCACTATTTAGGGGTCCCGGAGTGATTTTCACAATTAACGAACCCTTGGGTGCGTTTACGTGTCGGTCATCACTAATCCTAGGTTTGTCCGATTCTGGGCTCTTTCATGGACTATTACTCAATGTTTTGGGGTCCCAAAACGCTTTCCATGGTTGTCGAATCCCAAGGTGTGATATGTGTTGGTCGTCAACACTCGTAGTTTGGGTCGGTTCTGGCCCGTTTCTTGGACTATACTTAGTTTTGGGGTCCCGAAGTGATTTCCACGATTGTCGAACCTCGGGGTGCGTTTACATGTGGTCATCAACACTCTCAATTACGGCCAATTCTGGTCTGTTTCGTGCACTATTACTCACTGTTTTGGGTCCCAGAGCGATTTCCACGATTGACGATCCCAGGAGTGCATTTACGTGTCCGTCGTCAACACTCATAGTTTTGGCCAATTCTGACTCGTTTCGTGGACTATTACTCACCGTTTTGGGGTCCCGAAGCGATTTCCACAGTTGTTGAACCCCAAGGTGCGATTAATTGATGGTCGTCAACACTCGCAGTTTTGGCCGATTCTGACGCGTTTCGTGGACTATTACTCACATTTTGGGGTCCTGGAGTGATTTCCACGATTAACTAACCCCTGAGTGCATTTACGTGTCGGTCATCAATAATCCTTGGTTTGTCCGATTCTGGGCTCTTTCGTGGACTATTACTCACCGTTTTGGGGTCCCAAATTGATTTCCATGGTTGTCGATTCCCATGGTGTGCTATGTGTTGGTCGTCAAGACTTGTAGTTTTGGCCGTTTTGGAGTGCATTTACGTGTCCGTCGTCAACACTCGCAGTTTTGGCCAATTCTGACCCGTTTCGTGGACTATTACTCACCGTTTTGTGGTCACGAAGCGATTTCCACAGTCGTTCAACCCCAAGGTGTGATTACGTGTCGGTCGTCAACACTCGCAGTTTTGCCCGATTCTGGCGTGTTTCGTGGACTATTACTCACTATTTAGGGGTCCCGGAGTGATTTTCACAATTAACGAACCCTTGGGTGCGTTTACGTGTCGGTCATCACTAATCCTAGGTTTGTCCGATTCTGGGCTCTTTCATGGAGTATTACTCAACGTTTTGGGGTCTCAAAACGCTTTCCATGGTTGTCGAATCCCAAGGTGTGATATGTGTTGGTCGTCAACACTCGTAGTTTGGGTCGGTTCTGGCCCGTTTCTTGGACTATACTTAGTTTTGGGGTCCCGAAGTGATTTCCACGATTGTCGAACCTCGGGGTGCGTTTACATGTGGTCATCAACACTCTCAATTACGGCCAATTCTGGCCCGTTTCGTGCACTATTACTCACTGTTTTGGGTCCCAGAGCGATTTCCACGATTGACGATCCCAGGAGTGCATTTACGTGTCCGTCGTCAACACTCATAGTTTTGGCCAATTCTGACTCGTTTCGTGGACTATTACTCACCGTTTTGGGGTCCCGAAGCGATTTCCACAGTTGTTGAACCCCAAGGTGCGATTACTTGATGGTCGTCAACACTCGCAGTTTTGGCCGATTCTGACGCGTTTCGTGGACTATTACTCACATTTTGGGGTCCTGGAGTGATTTCCACGATTAACTAACCCCTGAGTGCATTTACGTGTCGGTCATCAATAATCCTTGGTTTGTCCGATTCTGGGCTCTTTCGTGGACTATTACTCACCGTTTTGGGGTCCCAAATTCATTTCCATGGTTGTCGATTCCCATGGTGTGCTATGTGTTGGTCGTCAAGACTTGTAGTTTTGGCCGTTTTGGAGTGCATTTACGTGTCCGTCGTCAACACTCGCAGTTTTGGCCAATTCTGATCCGTTTCGTGGACTATTACTCACCGTTTTGTGGTCACGAAGCGATTTCCACAGTCGTTCAACCCCAAGGTGCGATTACGTGTCGGTCGTCAACACTCGCAGTTTTGCCCGATTCTGGCGTGTTTCATGGACTATTACTCACTATTTAGGGGTCCCGGAGTGATTTTCAAAATTAACGAACCCTTGGGTGCGTTTACGTGTCGGTCATCACTAATCCTAGGTTTGTCCGATTCTGGGCTCTTTCATGGACTATTACTCAACGTTTTGGGGTCTCAAAACGCTTTCCATGGTTGTCGAATCCCAAGGTGTGATATGTGTTGGTCGTCAACACTCGTAGTTTGGGTCGGTTCTGGCCCGTTTCTTGGACTATACTTAGTTTTGGGGTCCCGAAGTGATTTCCACGATTGTCGAACCTCGGGGTGCGTTTACATGTGGTCATCAACACTCTCAATTACGGCCAATTCTGGTCCGTTTCGTGCACTATTACTCACTGTTTTGGGTCCCAGAGCGATTTCCACGATTGACGATCCCAGGAGTGCATTTACGTGTCCGTCGTCAACACTCATAGTTTTGGCCAATTCTGACTCGTTTCGTGGACTATTACTCACCGTTTTGGGGTCCCGAAGCGATTTCCACAGTTGTTGAACCCCAAGGTGCGATTACTTTACGGTCGTCAACACTCGCAGTTTTGGCCGATTCTGACGCGTTTCGTGGACTATTACTCACTATTTTGGGGTCCTGGAGTGATTTCCACGATTAACTAACCCCCGAGTGCATTTACGTGTCGGTCATCAATAATCCTTGGTTTGTCCGATTCTGGGCTCTTTCGTGGACTATTACTCACCGTTTTGGGGTCCCAAATTGATTTCCATGGTTGTCGATCCCCATGGTGTGCTATGTGTTGGTCGTCAAGACTTGTAGTTTTGGCCGTTTTGTAGTGCATTTACGTGTCCGTCGTCAACACTCGCAGTTTTGGCCAATTCTGACCCGTTTCGTGGACTATTACTCACCGTTTTTGGGTCCCGAAGCGATTTCCACAGTCGTTCAACCCCAAGGTGCGATTACGTGTCGGTCGTCAACACTCGCAGTTTTGCCCGATTCTGGCCTGTTTCGTGGACTATTACTCACTATTTAGGGGTCCCAGAGTGATTTTCACAATTAACGAACCCTTGGGTGCGTTTACGTGTCGGTCATCACTAATCCTAGGTTTGTCCGATTCTGGGCTCTTTCATGGACTATTACTCAACGTTTTGGGGTCCCAAAACGCTTTCCATGGTTGTCGAATCCCAAGGTGTGATATGTGTTGGTCGTCAACACTCGTAGTTTGGGTCGGTTCTGGCCCGTTTCTTGGACTATACTTAGTTTTGGGGTCCCGAAGTGATTTCCACGATTGTCGAACCTCGGGGTGCGTTTACATGTGGTCATCAACACTCTCAATTACGGCCAATTCTGGCCCGTTTCGTACACTATTACTCACTGTTTTTGGTCCCAGAGCGATTTCCACGATTGACGATCCCAGGAGTGCATTTACGTGTCCGTCGTCAGCACTCATAGTTTTGGCCAATTCTGACTCGTTTCGTGGACTATTACTCACCGTTTTGGGGTCCCGAAGCGATTTCCACAGTTGTTGAACCCCAAGGTGCGATTACTTTACGGTCGTCAACACTCGCAGTTTTGGCCGATTCTGACGCGTTTCGTGGACTATTACTCACTATTTTGGGGTCCTGGAGTGATTTCCACGATTAACTAACCCCCGAGTGCATTTACGTGTCGGTCATCAATAATCCTTGGTTTGTCCGATTCTGGGCTCTTTCGTGGACTATTACTCACCGTTTTGGGGTCCCAAATTGATTTCCATGGTTGTCGATCCCCATGGTGTGCTATGTGTTGGTCGTCAAGACTTGTAGTTTTGGCCGTTTTGTAGTGCATTTACGTGTCCGTCGTCAACACTCGCAGTTTTGGCCAATTCTGACCCGTTTCGTGGACTATTACTCACCGTTTTTGGGTCCCGAAGCGATTTCCACAGTCGTTCAACCCCAAGGTGCGATTACGTGTCGGTCGTCAACACTCGCAGTTTTGCCCGATTCTGGCCTGTTTCGTGGACTATTACTCACTATTTAGGGGTCCCAGAGTGATTTTCACAATTAACGAACCCTTGGGTGCGTTTACGTGTCGGTCATCACTAATCCTAGGTTTGTCCGATTCTGGGCTCTTTCATGGACTATTACTCAACGTTTTGGGGTCCCAAAACGCTTTCCATGGTTGTCGAATCCCAAGGTGTGATATGTGTTGGTCGTCAACACTTGTAGTTTGGGTCGGTTCTGGCCCGTTTCTTGGACTATACTTAGTTTTGGGGTCCCGAAGTGATTCCACGATTGTCGAACCTCGTGGTGCGTTTACATGTGGTCATCAACACTCTCAATTACGGCCAATTCTGGCCCGTTTCGTACACTATTACTCACTGTTTTGGGTCCCAGAGCGATTTCCACGATTGACGATCCCAGGAGTGCATTTACGTGTCCGTCGTCAACACTCATAGTTTTGGCCAATTCTGACTCGTTTCGTGGACTATTACTCACCGTTTTGGGGTCCCCAAGCGATTTCCACAGTTGTTGAACCCCAAAGTGCGATTACATGACGGTCGTCAACACTCGTAGTTTTGGCCGATTCTGACGCGTTTCGTGGACTATTACTCACTATTTTGGGTTCCTGGAGTGATTTCCACAATTAACTAACCCCTGAGTGCATTTACGTGTCGGTCATCAATAATCCTTGGTTTGTCCGATTCTGGGCTCTTTCATGGACTATTACTCACCGTTTTGGGGTCCCAAATTGATTTCCATGGTTGTCGATCCCCATGGTGTGCTATGTGTTGGTCGTCAAGACTTGTAGTTTTGGCTGTTTTGTAGTGCATTTACGTGTCCGTCGTCAACACTCGCAGTTTTGGCCAATTCTGACCCGTTTCGTGGACTATTACTCACCGTTTTGGGGTCCCGAAGCGATTTCCACAGTCGTTCAACCCCAAGGTGCGATTACGTGTCGGTCGTCAACACTCGCAGTTTTGCCCGATTCTGGCCTGTTTCGTGGACTATTACTCACTATTTAGGGGTCCCAGAGTGATTTTCACAATTAACGAACCCTTGGGTGCGTTTACGTGTCGGTCATCACTAATCCTAGGTTTGTCCGATTCTGGGCTCTTTCATGGACTATTACTCAACGTTTTGGGGTCCCAAAACGCTTTCCATGGTTGTCGAATCCCAAGGTGTGATATGTGTTGGTCGTCAACACTTGTAGTTTGGGTCGGTTCTGGCCCGTTTCTTGGACTATACTTAGTTTTGGGGTCCCGAAGTGATTCCACGATTGTCGAACCTCGTGGTGCGTTTACATGTGGTCATCAACACTCTCAATTACGGCCAATTCTGGCCCGTTTCGTACACTATTACTCACTGTTTTGGGTCCCAGAGCGATTTCCACGATTGACGATCCCAGGAGTGCATTTACGTGTCCGTCGTCAACACTCATAGTTTTGGCCAATTCTGACTCGTTTCGTGGACTATTACTCACCGTTTTGGGGTCCCCAAGCGATTTCCACAGTTGTTGAACCCCAA
>NW_025229855.1:0-18498 GCF_018294505.1 Triticum aestivum | reverse complement strand
AATATACACAGATTGACGACAAATGGAATGCGTAATGAAAAAAAAGATGGCATGAGATAATTCACATATATGATGCCTGGCTACATGGCGGTGCATAATTCACATATATGATAACTGGCTGAAAAACATAGCATTGCTTAATTCACATATCTGATATAGAAAGCAAACAGGAGGCATTCACACAAAGCATGTCTAATCTAAGCAGATGGCATGGCAATGCAAGACACCATATGCATGATATGAGCAATATAACCCTGCCAAGTTAGAGCATGAACCTTAGGGGGGGGGGAATATGACAGGTCATCTGTCTTTGAATCCTCCTCCGAGGAGCTATCTGTAACCAGCAAGAAATCTGCATCGACGGGTAGCACTGACTGCTCAAAAGACCTTGTTTTCACTCCAGATTTCCCATGATCGACTCAAATGGCTGATGCACATGAATAGTAGATGAATGTATAAACATAGTTGACAAATGGTATACATTATGAAAAAATAATGGAACGATACAATTCACATATACGATGACTCGCTAAATAGGATGACATTGCATGATTCACGTATATGATGCCTGGCTAAAGAAGATGGCATTGCATAATTCCCATATACTCCCTCCATTCCTAAATACTGTCTTTTTAGAGATTTCAAATGGACTACCACATACAGATGTATATAGACATATTTTAGAGTGTAGATTCACTCATTTCGCTCCGTATGTAGTTACTTGTTGAAATCTCTAAAAAGGAAAATATTTAGGAACGGTGGGAGTATGATATAGAAACCAAACAGGTGGCATTCACACAAAGCAAATCTAAACTAAGATGATGACATAGAAGATGTATAATGTAAGCAATGCGAGGCGCCATATGCATGATATGACCAACATCAGCATGCCAGGTTAGAGAAAACACCTCAGGTGGTAAACAGGAGTGGTCGTCTCCCTCTGAATCACCATCTGAATAGTTATCTTCCTCTGGAATACAATCTGGAATGCCGGGAGGGGGGGCCACTTCACCCACCATGGAGCGGTGTCTGCATGACATTATATTCCCACGCAACGGTCTTCTCTTTTTCTCTACATGTTCAGTACGATTGTGTACAATATCTGACATGCATAATAAAAAAATAGTTAGATTTTGTAAGGCCTAAGGGGTGCATGCCAAAATCAAGACTAATGATAGCAAACGAGTGGATGGATCCAAAACTAATGATAGCTGGTAGATTATAGCTTCAGTTTAAAAAGATTAACAATGGATCATCTATTGTTTGTTGCCCACCCAACATGAACCACATAGAAGACCCCAGATGAACCAGATAGTAGACAGATACTATTCATTCCTGCCTCGATATCAGACCCACGGGCATTTTAAAACTCAAGTTTGAACGATAAAGTAGCAGGTAATAATAACCGATGTATAACGTAAGCAAACACGAAAGCCTGCGAGCTCTCTTCCGGAACTGTGTAGTCCTCGGGTTCATCTGCTCAGTCGATGATCGTAATGCAGTTGGCGTGGCTGCCGACAATGGGGAAGATGATCTGATGTGGCGAAAGAAAGTCTGCAAAGGGAATCTCTGCTATAGTGAAGGCTTCTGTCAATGGTGCACCTTGGCTGGGGTGGATGACGGCACGGCAGGAACAGGACATGACACACAGAGTTTTTTTTATGCCTATCTGAAAATGAAGTAAATCTATAAGGGCTCCTTAGAATTGGCGGATTCTATAAACGCAGGGATAGGAAAAGCACGGGAATAGGATAGGAATGCATGTGCAAAACAGAGCATTTGGAAACACAGGATTTCAGTCAACCAGGGTGTTTGGTTCACATGAATTGGAAGAACATAGGAATGGAGAAACATGGTCAAATTAAAGTTAAACCACGTGAAAATGAAAAAAATAAGAATCTTATTATGCAGTAATGCAATTAGTTCTGTTCTTCATGCATATTAATTTGAAAAGGACGTCCAAGTGAATATTAAAATTCCTACGTTTTTTGAAGGAGACACCAAAGGAATAAAATCCTCCAGTTTTGCTTTGCTCCACTCGTTCTAACCAAATGCACAAATAGTAGTACCATAGTAGTTCCATAGTAAAGTATCCCTGAGGGATCGACATGAATGAGAGTAACAAAGTGATGTGACGGGTGTACAACCTCTTTGGCATAGCCTTGTGGACCTCGGCATCATTGGGTTGGACGTGGAGGATGGTGATGCTGGTGTGACAGTCGGAGGCAGGGAAGAAGACCTGAGGCCTCTGGAAACGACGCCGAGGGTACTACTCCGCTATGATGGACGGTTCCGTCATTGGAGCAGCTCCGGTGAGGTGTACGGCGGCGAGGCTGAAGCAGGACAAGATAGACAATGTTAATCTGAAGTAGGACTCTAATATCATCTGCAATAGATGATGTAAAATACATCACCAAAAAGTGCTAGATGTAAAACGCATCAGCCACACCACGGCCGCTCCGACAAATGCTGTAAGTACTGTTCACTTTGAACTTAACTGAAGAAACTAAACTTTACAGTCAAAACTGAATTTTACTGTCGAAACTGACTGAACTAGTAGCAGAGCATTGCAATAGGTGTTAATGGTGTTCGAGCACTAGTAGCAGAGAAGCAGTGATCTAAATCAGCAGAAGCTCGAGCAAGGAACACACTAGCAGAGAGCCAGTCATGCAGTAGCACCACAAGCGAGTGCGAAAGTAGCAACTCCTCTAGCTGCCAGATGTTGTGCAATAGCAGTAGTAGTAGCGCGAGCGAGAGCAAGAGCAGAGTAGCAGCATGAACTAGAGCAAGAGCGGAGCAGCAACACGTCCGACAACAATAGCAGAGCAGAGAAGCAACATGCACGAAAGCAATAGCAGTGCAGCAGCATGACCGACAGCAAGAACAGAGCCACAGCGCGAGCGAGAGCCGGAGAATCTGCAGCTAGTGCCGGTGTGGAAGTTGCCACCGGGGAAGCAACGACATGGGGGATAGACGTCGCGGATGAAGTGGCCAGTGACGGCGCCGTCGATGGAGACCCTGCCATGGCTGCTCGGTATCGAGCACCGGGAGCCCCATGAGATCGAATAGAAGATAAAATGCAGCGGTGAGTGCAGAACCTCCTTGGTGGCGCTGAGTTGGCCTTGGCTTCATCGGAGGAATTGGTGAGGGTGGTGCGGTTCTGGTGGGGCAGATCAAGACATCGCTGTGGGGATGAAGGTGGCGCGATAGACGAGGCGAACATCGAGGCAGCTCCTTGGAGGTGGAGGACGGGGCGACTGATCCGGCGGGACGACAAGATATACGACAGATCCTCATCAGGTGCGGTGGATGAGGGACGTCGAGCTATTGCGGTGGACGACGTAGTCGGGGAAGAGTCTCCGGCTGGGCGGCGGTTGCTACGTCTTGAGCTTGCGTTGGTTTTCCTTGAAGAGGAAAGGGTGATGTAGCAATAGTAGCATAAGTATTTCCCTCAGTTTTTGAGAACCAAGGTATCAATCCAGTAGGAGGCTCCTCAAAAGTCCCACGCACCTACACAAACAAACAAAGAACTCGCAACCAAAGCAATAAAGGGGTTGTCAATCCCTTCACGGCCACTTGCAAAAGTGAGATCTGATAGAGATAGTATGATAAGATAAATATATTTTTGGTATTTTATAATATAGATTGGAAAAGTAAAGATGCAAATAAAAGTAGATTGAAAGCTTATATGATAAAAGTTAGACCCGGGGGCCATAGGTTTCACTAGTGCATTTTCTCAAGATAGCATAAGTATTACAGTGGGTAAACAAATTACTCTCGAGCAATTGATAGAAAAGCGAATAATTATGAGATTATCTAGGTATGATCATGTATATAGGCATCACGTCCGTGACAAGTAGACCGACTCCTGCCTGCATCTTCTACTATAAGACCGCTATCCAGCATGCATCTAGAGTATTAAGTTCATAAGACCAGAGTAACACATTAAGAAAGATGACATGATGTAGAGGGATAAACTCATGCAATATGATATAAACCCCATCTTTTTATCCTCGATGGCAACAATACAATACGTGCCATGCTGCCCCTGCTGTCGCTAGGAAAGGACACCGCAAGATATAACCCAAATCTAAGCACTTCTCCCATTGCAAGAAAGATCAATCTAGTAGGCAAAACCAACTGATAATTTGAAGAGACTTGCAAAGATAACTCAATCATACATAAAAGAATTCAGAGGAGATTCAGATATTTCTCATAGATAAACTTGATCATAAACCCACAATTCATCGAATCTCGACAAACACACCACAAAAAGAGTTACATTGAATAGATCTCCAAGAAGATCGAGGAGAACATGGTATTGAGATCCAAAAAAGAGAGAAGAAGCCATCTAGCTAATAACTATGGACCCGAATGTCTGTGGTAATCTACTCACAACTCATCGGAGGGGCTATGCTGTTGATGTAGAAGCCCTCCATGGTCGATTCCCCCTCCGGCGGAGCGCCGGCGAAGGCTCCAAGATGGGATCTCGCGGATACAGAAGGTTACGGCAGTGGAAATTGTTTTTTGTTGGCTCCCTGGATGTTTTCGAGGTACGTGGGTATATATAGGTGGAAGAAGTAGGTCGGTGGCTGCCCGAGGGGCCCATGAGATAGGGGGCCGTGCCCTGTAGGGTTTGCACTCCAAGTCCTCTGGATCACGTTCGTTCCAAAAATCACGCTCCCGAAGGTTTCATTCCGTTTGGACTCCGTTTGATATACCTTTTCTTCAAAATACTGAAATAGGCAAAAGATAGCAATACAGGCTAGGCCTCCGGTTAGTAGGTTAGTCCCAAAAATGATATAAATGTGTAAAATAAAGCCCATAAACATGCAAAACGGATAATATAGTAGCATGGAACAATCAAAAATTATAGATACGTTGGAAACGTATCAGCGGTCGGGAGGCCGACGGAGGAGCGTAGGGTTTCGCGGGTTTTGGCGGCCTCAGTGTACGAATGGGGGGAACGGAGGGGAAGGGAGGGGGAGCCATGGCTTAGGGACGCGCTTGTCTGAAATGTAGGGTAAGTTACCTGCGTACCTAAGGGAGTCCTGTATTAGGGGGTATCCGGACATCCGGACTGTATACATCATCCGGACTAT
Organism: Triticum aestivum; assembly: GCF_018294505.1. Taxonomy (NCBI): domain Eukaryota; kingdom Viridiplantae; phylum Streptophyta; class Magnoliopsida; order Poales; family Poaceae; genus Triticum; species Triticum aestivum. The sequence continues at coordinate 13,396 of NW_025229855.1, read as the reverse complement.
TGAAGCGTGAAGATACAAGACTCAAGACTCCGTCCCGTGTCCGGATGGGATTCTCCTTTGCGTGGAAGGCAAGCTTGGTGATCCGGATATTGTATTTCCTTCCTTGTAACCGACTCCATGTAAACCCTAGCCCTCTCCGGTGTCTATATAAACCGAAGAGGTTGGTCCTTAGAAGGTCGATCACAGTTACAATCATAATCATCATAGGCTAGCTCCTACGGTTTAGCCTCTACAATCTCGTGGTAGATCTACTATTGTACTACTCATATATTCAATATTAATCAAGCAGGAAGTAGGGTTTTACCTCCATCGAGAGGGCCCGAACCTGGGTAAACATTGCGTCCCTTGCTTCCTGTTACCATCAGCCTAAGACGCACAGATCGGGACCCCCTACCCGAGATCCCCCGGTTTTGACACCGGCATTGGTGCTTTCATTGAGAGTTCCTCTGTGTCGTTGCTGCAAGGCTTGATGGCGCCTTCAATCATCAACAACACGGTCCAGGGGGAGACTTTTCTCCCTAGACAGATCTTCATGTTCGGCGGCTTCGCACTGCGGGCCAATTCGCTTGGCCATCTGGAGCAGATCGATAGCTACGCCCCTGGTCACTAGGTCAGGTTCGGAAACTTGAACTACATGGCTGATATTCACGGAGACTTGATCTTCGATGGATGTGGGCCCGTGCCAGGTGCATCGGACAGTCGGGATGAGCACGGCCTAGACCTGCTCTTGAACAATGTTCGGGTTATCACCTCCGCAGTGGCCCCAGACCTAAATCTGGAGCAGGCTGCGTCGCCTAAGGATGGAGGGATGGGCCCCGCCCCGCAGGCTGCACACTCATCAGCGGTAGAGCCGAACATAGGCCTCACTTCTAAAGAAGCCTATAACTCCGGATCCCCGGACTCGTATCCGGTCATTGGTTCCAGTCCGCACACCCTCGAGCCAGCCGAGCCAGGTTTGGCTCCAGTAATGGAGTTTACCGCTACGGATATCTTCCAGCACTCGCCCTTTGGCGACATGCTGAACTCATTAAAGCCTCTCTCTTCGTCAGAAGGCTCTGGGCCGAACTATGTCCGGCTTGAGTGGGAAGCAGGCGACGACGGAATTCGCGGCCTACCCACCACCCACTTCATAGCCACGGTCGATGATGTAAGCGACGTGCTTGACTTCGACTCCGAAGACATCGACCATATGGACGACGATGCAGGAGAAGTACAGGAGCCACCGCTCACATGGCGGTGGACAGCCACCTCCTCATACGATATATATATGGTGGAACTCCGAAGAAAACCAATGGTGAGGAGGCCGCAGAGGATAACCCGTTAGGGGGAAAAGCAAAGCATGGGCGTCTTCGGTGCCGCTCCAAGCCCCGCCACATCAATACCGGGCCCGGAGAAGAAAGCAATCCGGATGGTGCCGAAGAGGAACACAAGCCTGATCAGCCTACTTTCAAGCAGGCCAGACTGGCCACGGTGGGACACTTGGAGAGGGACAACTATACACCCCCCTCCGAAGACGAGGTAAGCCTTGGTAATGACGAATTCGGCGTGCCTGAAGATCCCGTGGAACAAGTTTGCTTTAAGCGATGGCTCATGGCCACGGCAAGGAGCCTGCAAAGGAAGCAAGAGCAGCATAAAGCTGACCTAGATTTGCTAGTGGATAGGTGGACCAAGATCCTGGCCACCGAAAAGTACGGACTCGACCGCCCCAACAAAGGGCATACGCGGCACAACTAGCTACCTCAACCTAAGCAGGAGAACCCAAGGCACACACCCCGACGTCCACACATCACTACGGTCTAAGACAGTAAGAAGGATACACAAAATGTCAAGTCAAGGAAGCTGGTGCCAAGTCCAGCAACTCCCAGTCCGGTCAACGGAGAAAGAACGGCTCAAGCCTATTCGGCCCGAGCCACACACTCGATCAACCGTGTGAAATTCACGGTACTCCTAGAAGGACGGCAAAGCATACCAATAGAGAATGCCGAATCCTCAAAACAAAATGACAGGTCATGTGTTGGAAACAATGAGGGGAGGCGTCTAGTCAAGAGACCCCCCAGAGCATAAAAGTACGACCGATCGCCCCCGGTCACACTTACCACAGCAATTCAATTGCCGTACCCCTAGATCTAGTAGTCCGGGGGCTCCATAACACACAAAGCCCCCATGGGTACGAAACCAAAAACAACATCTTCTAAAGCATGCTAGGTGCAAAGGCCAAGTTCATTGGCCCACCAACCTAACGGTTGTTTTCGAATCACCAAAAAAATGCCACGCCAAAGAGTAATTCTTCGGCACCTTCCCCTCATACGGTAGTTTACCGTATGCTAACGGGATGAACCACGTTGACTAGATTCCACGTGATAAACCATTAGGACAACACCGTGTGATATAATCACGCCTACGGGCAAGGCCGAACCCCGCCCCTAAAGCGGAAATCATACAGCTGCCGGAGTAGCGATTCGTGCATGCCTATCAAAATTTTGATATGACAGCCAACTACGCGGACACCAACTGAGGAGTCCACGCTACTTCACGATATAACGGCTGGGTTCACCAGGGTCCGATCAGGAACCCTTAGACCAACCACAAGAGGACGTTCAGCTGCCTCCAAGCATTTGCCTTTACAAACTAACTTTGACGCAGGACAGGATTGCCGGCGTGGAATCAGCCCGGACACACAATGGCAGGAACATGCAGGTAGAATGCAGTTCAGATTCACTCTTGATCCACTCACAACACCCTCCAGTCCGGCCATTACAGGTTCCGCCAAAAGCACCTCTTTTCATAATCATACATCGTACTCATATGCATAGACATATCATCCTACTACAATGCGTAGACTTAAATAACACTTACCGGCCGTCGTTTATCGCCGACGCCTCTTTGCCAAAAAACGGCAGCCACGCTTCGTGTTACGCCCGGTTATGCCAGGGGCTTCACAGTACGGCAATAAAGTCCGACCACATTTTCGGTCGCTCGGCACCCCGAACTTATAGCATTATATGCATCAGCTCTGAATCATGTCTTGGGTCATTGGTTGGGTTGGCCCGGCTTCCATGTTTTGGTACCTTACATTCCGTTCCATCGGCTAAGTTAGCGCTGGGAGAACTACCGCGATTGTCTCCCGGTTCTGCCGGACGAGCACCTCAGTAGAGAAAGCCGAAAACTGACTGTCATGATGCAGTGAGAGCTGGTCAGCTGTTCGAGAGGTTGTAAAATCCTTAAAGATTTATTCCACATAACGCCATTATAAATGCAGAGTGCAACGGATCGGTCTTCTGATCAGGCACCAATAGAGCCCCTAGTTCGGCCTTCCGAACACTAGGGGCTGCGCCAACCATACTCGAATTCCTATGGCTAAGTGAGAGTAGTAAAGCCTTATAGTCCGATTGCCTGGTTCGTGGTGAGAAACAGCTCCTTAAAAGGACCCAACCATGGGATAGAGAGTGTTCAGATATATCCTGAACACCCCCGTATTTGTTTTACGTGGGGGCAGAAGCCGACGACTGGCCAACTCTCAGGATTTACATACAATAAACAGCCGCACATGAAGAACATATGTTCAAACAAAATAGGCAATATATAATGAAAGTGCCATTATCCCATATTACAAAGAGCAGCACGAATACCCTCAGGGAAATATAATGTCTTTGGTACACTTATCCGCCGCAAGGTGGGCCCCTTTCAGTATACCTTCATAGTACAGCCCGGACTTGCGGTGTTCCTTACCCTCCGGCGGCCCCTCAGCCATCAGCTTCTCCGTGTCAAGCTTCCCCCAATGCACTTTTGCACGGGCAAATGCCATGCACGCACCTTCTATATAGACTGATCGCTTGATAGCATCAAGCCGAGGACAGGCACCGCTTCACGAGTCCGAAGTAACTCCTTGGAATTGGCTCCGCAGGCCACAGCCGGACAACCAAGGGCTTCATGGCTAGTTCGGCCACCATGTGCAGTTCGACCAGCTGCTTCAGCTGATCGATAAAAGGCACCGGATAGTTTGGCGCCAAATATTGCGACCAGAAGTTCCTCTCCGCAGACTTCTCCTCCTCGGTCCGGTAAAATTGGGCGGCATCTGATATGCTGCAAGGCAGATCTGCAAACGCCCCTGTAAAAACAAGAATTCAGCTTGTCGCTCAGCATTCTCCCCACTATCATGTAAAAATGGCCATGAATACAAGAGGCCTTACTAGCCGCAACTTTCCGAGCCTCCTGAATGTCCCGTACAGCACCTCGGGCTTCTTCCCGAGCATCTTCCGCGGCTTGGAGAGCTTGGGCGAGTACGGATTCTTTCCCTACTAGACTCTGCTCCAAGCCCTCGCTTTTCTTCACAGCCTCCTGGAGCTCCCCCTCAACTGTGATGACCCTGGCCTCCTGTTTTTCACGAAGCGCCTGTTTGGCAGCAGCCTTCTCGTTGGCATCAGCCACAGCCTTCTTCAGTGCCTCATATTTGGCACTCGCTCCTAGGGCATACAACACAAATACTTTTCAATAGGCACAATTACTCATTCGTGCCTAATGCAAGAAAATGTTTCAACGTACCTTGCTTGTCCTCTAATTGCTTCTCCACACGGCCAAGTTCTTCCTCTGCTCGTTCCAGGCTCTGCTTCAGTTCGGACACTTCTGCATTATGAGCGGCCGTCTTCTCCGCAGACGCCTGTTTTAAAACAAAGAGGTACACGTCATTAACAAAGGTTCCCATGAAAAAAGAGGATTTGATCCCCTGCCCGGCTCTCTCTCTTTCGCCGGACAGTGTATCAGGGGCTACTGCTCATATTATGATGATTCCTCAAAAGTTTCTCAGAAACCATACCTCAAAAGCGTTTATAAGGCCAAGGCAGGACTCATTCAGCCCACTTTCGGCAGACTGAATCTTTCCAACCACAGCACCCATGAGGGTCCGATGTTCATCGATGATAGACGCGTTCTTCAATGCTGTCGATAGACCACCCGACAGCTCTGCGTGGATAGAGGTTACTGGCAGAGCAGGTAGGCCTCCCTCCGTTGAAGGTGGCCGCTCGCCCGATCCTGGAGCCTTAGAGGTCTCTAGGACCCTATCCGTCTATGGTCCGAACCCTAGATTGCCCCCATCGTCAACAAGCCGTGGGGCCACTGCCCCCATGTGTCCGGCTCCAGAGACATGCCACCCTGCTCTGGGTCTCTGTGAGACGACACCTCGGTGTCGCGCCTGGACTTCGGAGAAGGAGCCTCCGGAGGTGTCTCGCTCGCCATAGCATCCGAGCTCAGCGAATCCTCTGATGAGGATTGTCCAGCAGGAGACCTCGCCAGGCTGTACGAGATATGGCGACAGTTAAAACTACTGTACCCAGAAGACCCTGGATGCATAGGTGCATTTGGATTTCGGTTACTTATGATTTTTCCAGGGACTGGGCCCTGGTATCCCACTCCGGGCTGTTATCGGCAGCCGTGGTGGATGCCTCTGGATGGGAACCTCTCCCCCTCTTGGGCTATTCGGCCTCTAGGGATGGGAAAGCCGCATGCTTCATCCCACCTATAGATTAAGGCTCGTCCTCCTCTGCTTCCTCCTCTTCGTCTTCGGAAGAAGGAGCGTCGCTGGAGTCTTCAGATTTGGCATCTGAAGCCTCGCGGTGACGGGGGCCACTCCGGGTCTTCTTGACCTTCTTCGAGGCCTCCTTCTTTGGCGCCTCATAAGGCGCGGGGACCAGCATCTTCGTCAGAAGAGGTCCGGCTGGTTCCTCCGGCAGTGGGGCTAGACAATGTATCTGCTCCACCTTCTTTATCCATCCCTGAGGTCATGATGAAACATGATTAAAATGTCTCCCTCATGACATGCCAACTGAAGCATGGATGGACAGGGCGTGGCTGTAACTTACCGGGCTTGCAAAATGGGATAATTGATACCCATGGTCCTCAACGGAGCCCGACGACGATTTGCCCGACTAAAGAGCACCTTCCAGATATCCTTGTGAGAGGAATCATAGAGCTCTCGAAGGGTTTGGTGCTCGTTTGGGTCGAACTCCCACAAAGTGCAGGCTTGGTGCTGGGAAGGGAGAACCAGGCGAACTAGCTTCACCCGGACTACGTCGACGAGTTTGACGTCCTTGTCGACCACGCTCTGAACGCGCGTCTGGAGCAGTGACAGCTCATCAGAGGAGGACCAGTTCGGGCCCTTCTTGGGCCAGGACGTGAGCCGAAGTGGGGCTCCGGATCTGAACTCGGGAGCTGTAGCCCACTTTTTGCCGTGTGGTTCGGTGATGTAGAACCACTGCTGCTGCCACTCCTTGACGGAGTCGTTGAAGGCGCCCTTCGGCCAAACGGCATTGGGCGTCTTTCTCACCATGGCGCCACCGCACTCGGCATGTTCGCCACTCACCACCTTAGGCTTTACATTGAAAATCTTCAGCCACAGGCTGAAGTGAGGCAAAATCTGGAGAAAGGCCTCACACACGACGATGAACATCGAGATATTAAGGAAAGAGTTGCGGGAAATATCATGAAAATCAATCACATAGTAATACATGACTACACGGACAAATGGGTGGAGGGGAAACCCGAGCCCGCGGACGAATAATGGGGAAGGAACACGACTCTCTCATGAGGCTCCAGAGTGGGGACGACCTGTCCCGCCGGTGGGAGACGGTGGCCGATCTTCTTGGCCAGATACCCGGCTTCCCGGAGCTTCTTGATATACTTCTCCCGGATGGTAGAGGCCATCCATCTGCCTCCTACTCCGGATCCGGACATCGTTGGAAAACCTCTCTTCGATGGAAAACAAGAGTACTTGGGCGTTAGGGCTCGAACAGAGGGGAATGAGCTAGCGGAAGGAGAAGGCGTGGGTAAAGAGAAAGAGACCTTATCTCTTTATAGGGACGGTAAAAGCTTTTTGCGCCTCCCCACTTGCCTGGTGGAACCCGTTCGCCTCCCACTCGCCGCGATTGGCGGTGCGGTTGGATTACCCATACCCGTATTGATGAGAATCCCATGATAAGGGGACACGATCTCTGCTTTGACAAGACGTGTCAAGGAAACCGCCTCGCAATATGTGTTGTGGCTGGTTGTAGGAAAACGGTTCGAATGATGACCCGACCTTAATGACATGTCACGTATTCTGAAAAGTTGTCAGTAGATTGCATTTGTGAAATATCATTCTCTCTCTACGGCGGTATGTGAAGATCATTTTGCGGATCCGGACACGGTCTACGTGTTCGATAATTACTTTGGAGTATTCGGAGAAGGAACCCGCCTTGCAATGCCGAAGACAAGACTGCGTGCCGGACTCATCGTCATTGAAGCCTGGTTCAGGGGCTACTGAGGGAGTCCTGAATTAGGGGGTATCCGGATAGCCGGACTGTATACATCGTCCGGACTATTGAAGCGTGAAGATACAAGACTCAAGACTCCGTCCCGTGTCCGGATGGGGTTCTCCTTTGCGTGGAAGGCAAGCTTGGAGATCCGGATATTGTATTTCCTTCCTTGTAACCGACTCCATGTAAACCCTAGCCCTCTGTGTCTATATAAACCGGAGAGGTTGGTCCTTAGAAGGGCGATCACAATTACAATCATAATCATCATAGGCTAGCTCCTAGGGTTTAGCCTCTACGATCTCGTGGTAGATCTACTCTTGTACTACTCATATCTTCAGTATTAATCAAGCAGGAAGTAGGGTTTTACCTCCATCGAGAGGGCTCGAACCTGGGTAAACATTGTGCCCCTTGGTTCCTGTTACCATCAGCCTAAGACGCACAGATCGGGACCCCCTACCCGAGATCCTCCGGTTTTGACACCGACAGTACCCCCACCGGTTTTGACACCGCGACGTCGAGCTTCATTTCCGGCTAAGGGGTGGAAGGGGGATTTTCCGTGTCTGGGCTGCAGGACCGATTTCGGATGAGGAGGGAGTTTTCGCGCGCGTCGAAATTTCAGGATAACAAGGGGTGGCGTGGCTTGAAGAGGCGGGTGTTTCAAAGCAGGCGAGACAAAAGATACTCGAGCTTGAAAATTTCGGGATAACAAGGTGCAGATTCCTTGTTCGGCAGAACAAACTTAATGTGTACAAAAAAAAACAATTCATACAAGACACAAGAGAGTCATGTCCCCTTATACTATATTGCTCTAAATGCAATTGAAAAAACTACAAGAAAAATGTAAAAAAATCGAGAGAACAAGATTACCCTGTACAGTACCAAATCGATTCCCACTTCCCTCAACAACAATAAGAAACAAATCAATTCCCACCAAAAGAAAGAGTAATGTCCCTTTTTATATGATTACAAATGCCAGGATCTCGAATTTCAATTTTTGAATCCATGTTATGTTGAATTCGAATATATCATTAGGTGACCTTGCGATTTATAATTGATGTAGTCGTACATTTTGATCTTCTATCATATATGAACATTTTACTCCACCCTGTGAACATATATATTGTCGTCTACCATAGGGACTAAATTTGAATCAATTTTCCTTATTTGAATATGATTGTTGTCAAGTTATACAATCATTTAAATATTATCTTGATAACAAAAAACATGCATATAGCAGTAATCATATTTCACTATGAACTACATGTACCATACGATCTCTAATTCAAATATTTGTGTCCATTTTATGTTGAATTCAAATCATAGTACGTTGATCTAGGTAGCGAGATGATCGGGATAATCTAAACCCTATTTTCATATGTATAAATTTTTGGCTGAATTGGGACAAGTTTTGGTATAAGCTTCTTGCAAAACCAGAGATTCTCTCAACAAGCCTCATGGTTCTGAGAGGGACGTGCCTCCTTTGTGTGCGAAACGATATACGCTGCCTTCCCCCCTGCCCCTTGAGTTTCTTTACAAAGGTAACATAGAACTACATGAGTGCCCTGTTAAATTTTGGAATTATTCCGAGTTCATTTGTCCTTTTTATACATTAATTGAGTTTCTGATCATTTAATGTGCATAATTCAAATTTGTACTCCAAGCACATGCTCCCATGCACCAGAGTTGGTTGAAAAATCACACCTGTGTCCTCGGGTGAATTTTTAGGTCCCATGCAAGAAATGGGAATAAATTCAAACATCTGGGCATCGTGGCTCGGCCGAGAACATTGAGAAACTTGGTTTTAAAATTCTTGTAAATCCAAAACATGTCTGAAAATCATGAAACTTGGCATGGTGTCATGTCATGGCAGTAACATGCTGTGGTAAAAAAATTGGCCGAGTAGGAACAAATTTTGGTATAAGCTTCTTGCAAACCGAAGCTTCTCTCAAGAAGGCTCGTGGTTCTGACAGGGAATGTGCCACCTTTGAGTGTGAAACAATATACACTACCCCCCTTGAGTTTCTTTACAAAGGCAACATAGAACTACATAAGTGCCCTGTTAAATTTTGGAATTATTTCGGGTTCGTTTGTCCTTTTTTATACATTAATTGAGTTTCTGGTCATTTAATGTGCATTTCAAATTTGAACTACAAGCACATGCTCCCGTGCACCAAAGTTGGTTGAAAAATCACATCTGTGTCCACGGGTGAATTTCTAGGTCCGATGCAAGAAATGGGAATAAAATTCAAACATCTGGGCATCGTGGCTCGGCCGAGAACATTGAGAAACTTGGTTTTAAAATTCTTGTAAATCCAAAACACGCCTTAAAATCATGAAACTTGGCATGGTCTCATGTCATGGTACTACCATGCTGTGGTAAAAAAATTGGCTGAATAGCAACAAATTTTGATATAATCTTCTTGCAAACCGGAGCTTCTCTCAAGAAGGCTCGTGGTTCTGAGAGGGAACATGTTACCTTTGTGTGCATAATTCAAATTTGAAAAATAAACATATGCTCCAGTGCATCAAAGTTGGTTGAAAAATCACATGTGTGTCCTCGGGTAAATTTCTAGGTCCAATGCAAGAAATGGGAATGAAATTCAAAATTCTGGGTGTCGTGGCTAGGTTGGAAACATTGAGAAACTTAGTTTTTTAATTCCTATAAATCCAAAACACGCATGAAAATAATGAAACTTGGCTTGGTGCCATGACATGGCACCAACATGCCGTGGTAATTTTGCTGTCCGATTTGCGAAGGCGCACACATTAACAATCGACAAAGTCATTTTGGAACAAGTGTTGTCACGTTACAATCGGAAACACAAGTATTATTGAAACCGTGGGTGTTCTATTTACCATTTACGTGCCGCCACGCGTCCCTTTTTTTATAAGCTAGGAGGCGCCGTGCAGGGTAGCTATTTGAGTATGAGAGGCGCGCGATCAGACAGCTGCACGTGCTTATCAGGAGGAGATCCCTTTGACCTCCATCTGCCGTCCACCTCTCTCCCAAGGTCTCCATAATGGCGCCCGAGCCTTTGTTTAATGGCGTGGCTATGTCTCACTCGACTCAGATTTAAGAGAGAGAAAAGAAAATCTGAAAGCACGGATCTTGATGTAAGATCCGACGAACCTATATAGCATCTACTGCGACTTATAGCAAGACTGATGAATATATAAGGACGACGATAGTGGATAATAATTGTCTTACATACGGAGGAAGATAATTAAAAAAAGCCACATGCGGCTACGCCCGAAATACACAAGGGCAAAAGAAGAAGAAGCAAGATAACGCTCTGGCTCGCTGATCTCTACTTTCTTGATGTGTTGATGCAGGCCGCGGGAACTAGTCTTCGCGGCGAGCGGTGATGAGCTCTATCGTGTCCTCAAAACGCTGCTTGAGAGAATCCACGGATTCCTCCACCATCCTTTGGTGCTCGATGCGGAGCATGTCATTCTCGTCCATAAGTTTCTTTACGATGACGCTGGTCCTCTTCAACAAGGCACTGGTCTCCTCCTGCTGGTCTGCACTTCGGACGATCTTCGCCCTCAGCAAGTCGCGCTCATCCCGGAGCCTCTCATTGTCCTCCCTTAGTTCTCGGATGATGCCGGTAGCCTGTTCAAATGAGGCCTTCATTATGTCCTGCAACCTCGCTCAGCCGGAGATCTGATCCATCTGGCTATGGATGATCACATGCATGCGCCTGTAAGAGTCGTCGCCTGCCTGCAAGACATTTTCCCAGGCCGCTGCGGCGCGGCGGGACATCTCTGCTGCATTCACGGCATGGCGGGACATCTCTGCTGCTTCCGCAGCATGGCCGGACCAGTCTGTTGCATCGAGAGGCACAGCGAGACCTCTGTGCTGCTTTGACGGCGCGACAGGACCTCTGTGTTGCTACTTCCGTGCGGCAGGACATGTCGGCTGCTTTCGCGGCGAGGCGGGACATTTCCCGTGCTTCCGCTTCCATGCTCGCCTCTCCCTGCTGGTAATCTCTCAATCCAGAACTCACGTTGTCCATGGCAGACGCAAGGGAAGGATGCTGAATGACTTGTTTGTTTTTGGGGATGAGGAATTGAGGAGGAATGTGCAGTCATCTGGCATAGTAGTATTTATAACCGAGTACTAATACGCTCCTAAGTGGGAAACTGTTTATGTTGTGATCGGTGTGAACAGGTTTGCAATTAAATATAGCGTGGTAGTAGTAGTAATTTGGAATGTGACGAGACGCAAGCTCAAAATTTATTGACGGTTCTAGTTTCAAAGTGCCGCACTATTCCCGGATGGCGTAACGTGGGCACGAGTTCTCGGCCGTGGTGTAGCATATGCCATGGTAGTTCTTTTTCTACTGTTGTTTACGTGCAATAACTGGCACCGTCGGATACATCTCTTACGGTTATGGGGGCGTTCGAGAGGAATAGTCACGTGGTGAGCTATAGACTAGTCTTTTTTTCAGACGCATTACACATATCTCCCGGGACTTCTCGCACGCACCACCTCTAGCTCCCTAGGTCAATCCCACCGACATACACTTGTACTTTGAGTTTAGTACGTTATACATGAAGAGAAGAGGTGCACGCACGCACTCGTCCTATCCCACACACGTATTTGTGGCTACGAATTGTAGTGTTCTCAACCATCCGATTGGCTCTATCATAGGTTCCACGTTGATCCTTGGCCTTGAAATCGAGTTGTTTAAAACGCGGAGGCTAAGCTGGAGGCGCGAGGTTTTGGTTAATGTGCGGGCCGCACACGGCACCAACACGACACGAGCTTCGTCTGCCTGGTGCACAGTCTGGTGAGTTGTCCAACACAACCAGGCCCTGCTTGGTATTTGTGCCTCGACTTATGCGTAGAGAAATTAGGGTTGAGGTAGTACTACTAGTAGTAGTACTACTTTGATGTGTCGCGTCAAGTCGCACAAGTATGAAACACTTCGTAAACAAACAAGCATATAACCTCCCTCCGTCCGAAAATATTTGTCATCAAAATGGATAAAAAGGGATGTATCAAGAACTAAAATACGTCTAGATACATCTCCTTTTATCCATTTTGATGACAAGTAGTACTTCTTACACAAAGGAACTTTATATCCAATAGACACAAAATATCCGTTCGACTGTTGGAAATTACTGATCTAATGTCGAAGTAATTGCTGCATCGCCACCAAAACCCACCATCTCTTAAGCTAAAGTAGACCGAGCTAATCCCAATATTAGCATATTACTAAGATAAACATAAGGCACTGTAGAAACATTTAGAACGTGAGATTGTCAATCTGAATGTTGAGAGACACCAGCTTAGCCCCGGCCAGCAGCTTGGGCGGAACTATGAAGAAGGTCATCTCCTGCACGACGACGTCATCAGGATCCTTGCTGGTTGTCACCTCTATTTCCACCTTGAAGGCTGATGACTCACAAGTATAGGGAATCTATCGTAGTCCTTTCGGTGAGTAAGAGTGTAGAACCCAACGAGGAGCAGAAGGAAATGACAAGCGGTTTTCAGTAAGGTATTATTCTCTGCAAGCACTGAAATTGTAGGTAACAGATAGTTTTGTGATAGGATAATTTGTAACGGGTAATAAGCAATAAAGTAAATAAGGTGCAGCAAGGTGGCCCAATCCTTTTTGTAGCAAAGGACAAGCCTGGACAATTTCTTATAATGAGAAAAGCGCTCCCGAGAACACATGGGAATTATTGTCAAGCTAGTTTTCATCACGCTTATATGATTCGCGTTCGTTACTTTGATAATTTGATATGTGGGTGGACCGGTGCTTGGGTGCTACCCTTTCTTGGACAAGCATCCCACTTATGATTAACCCCTATTGCAAGCATCCGCAACAACGAAAGAAGTATTAAGGTGAAGCTAACCATAGCATGAAACTAGAGGATCCAAATCAGCCCCTTACGAAGCAACACATAAACTAGGGTTTAAGCTTCTGTCACTCTAGCAACCCATTGCTACGTCTTGAGCTTGCGTTGGTGTTCCTCGAAGAGGAGAGGGTGATGCAGCAATAGTAGCGTAAGTATTTCCCTCAGTTTTTGAGAACCAAGGTATCAATCCAGTAGGAGGCTCCTAAAAAGTCCCACGCACCTACACAAACAAACTTAGAACT
>NW_025229854.1:0-18498 GCF_018294505.1 Triticum aestivum | reverse complement strand
AATATACACAGATTGACGACAAATGGAATGCGTAATGAAAAAAAAGATGGCATGAGATAATTCACATATATGATGCCTGGCTACATGGCGGTGCATAATTCACATATATGATAACTGGCTGAAAAACATAGCATTGCTTAATTCACATATCTGATATAGAAAGCAAACAGGAGGCATTCACACAAAGCATGTCTAATCTAAGCAGATGGCATGGCAATGCAAGACACCATATGCATGATATGAGCAATATAACCCTGCCAAGTTAGAGCATGAACCTTAGGGGGGGGGGAATATGACAGGTCATCTGTCTTTGAATCCTCCTCCGAGGAGCTATCTGTAACCAGCAAGAAATCTGCATCGACGGGTAGCACTGACTGCTCAAAAGACCTTGTTTTCACTCCAGATTTCCCATGATCGACTCAAATGGCTGATGCACATGAATAGTAGATGAATGTATAAACATAGTTGACAAATGGTATACATTATGAAAAAATAATGGAACGATACAATTCACATATACGATGACTCGCTAAATAGGATGACATTGCATGATTCACGTATATGATGCCTGGCTAAAGAAGATGGCATTGCATAATTCCCATATACTCCCTCCATTCCTAAATACTGTCTTTTTAGAGATTTCAAATGGACTACCACATACAGATGTATATAGACATATTTTAGAGTGTAGATTCACTCATTTCGCTCCGTATGTAGTTACTTGTTGAAATCTCTAAAAAGGAAAATATTTAGGAACGGTGGGAGTATGATATAGAAACCAAACAGGTGGCATTCACACAAAGCAAATCTAAACTAAGATGATGACATAGAAGATGTATAATGTAAGCAATGCGAGGCGCCATATGCATGATATGACCAACATCAGCATGCCAGGTTAGAGAAAACACCTCAGGTGGTAAACAGGAGTGGTCGTCTCCCTCTGAATCACCATCTGAATAGTTATCTTCCTCTGGAATACAATCTGGAATGCCGGGAGGGGGGGCCACTTCACCCACCATGGAGCGGTGTCTGCATGACATTATATTCCCACGCAACGGTCTTCTCTTTTTCTCTACATGTTCAGTACGATTGTGTACAATATCTGACATGCATAATAAAAAAATAGTTAGATTTTGTAAGGCCTAAGGGGTGCATGCCAAAATCAAGACTAATGATAGCAAACGAGTGGATGGATCCAAAACTAATGATAGCTGGTAGATTATAGCTTCAGTTTAAAAAGATTAACAATGGATCATCTATTGTTTGTTGCCCACCCAACATGAACCACATAGAAGACCCCAGATGAACCAGATAGTAGACAGATACTATTCATTCCTGCCTCGATATCAGACCCACGGGCATTTTAAAACTCAAGTTTGAACGATAAAGTAGCAGGTAATAATAACCGATGTATAACGTAAGCAAACACGAAAGCCTGCGAGCTCTCTTCCGGAACTGTGTAGTCCTCGGGTTCATCTGCTCAGTCGATGATCGTAATGCAGTTGGCGTGGCTGCCGACAATGGGGAAGATGATCTGATGTGGCGAAAGAAAGTCTGCAAAGGGAATCTCTGCTATAGTGAAGGCTTCTGTCAATGGTGCACCTTGGCTGGGGTGGATGACGGCACGGCAGGAACAGGACATGACACACAGAGTTTTTTTTATGCCTATCTGAAAATGAAGTAAATCTATAAGGGCTCCTTAGAATTGGCGGATTCTATAAACGCAGGGATAGGAAAAGCACGGGAATAGGATAGGAATGCATGTGCAAAACAGAGCATTTGGAAACACAGGATTTCAGTCAACCAGGGTGTTTGGTTCACATGAATTGGAAGAACATAGGAATGGAGAAACATGGTCAAATTAAAGTTAAACCACGTGAAAATGAAAAAAATAAGAATCTTATTATGCAGTAATGCAATTAGTTCTGTTCTTCATGCATATTAATTTGAAAAGGACGTCCAAGTGAATATTAAAATTCCTACGTTTTTTGAAGGAGACACCAAAGGAATAAAATCCTCCAGTTTTGCTTTGCTCCACTCGTTCTAACCAAATGCACAAATAGTAGTACCATAGTAGTTCCATAGTAAAGTATCCCTGAGGGATCGACATGAATGAGAGTAACAAAGTGATGTGACGGGTGTACAACCTCTTTGGCATAGCCTTGTGGACCTCGGCATCATTGGGTTGGACGTGGAGGATGGTGATGCTGGTGTGACAGTCGGAGGCAGGGAAGAAGACCTGAGGCCTCTGGAAACGACGCCGAGGGTACTACTCCGCTATGATGGACGGTTCCGTCATTGGAGCAGCTCCGGTGAGGTGTACGGCGGCGAGGCTGAAGCAGGACAAGATAGACAATGTTAATCTGAAGTAGGACTCTAATATCATCTGCAATAGATGATGTAAAATACATCACCAAAAAGTGCTAGATGTAAAACGCATCAGCCACACCACGGCCGCTCCGACAAATGCTGTAAGTACTGTTCACTTTGAACTTAACTGAAGAAACTAAACTTTACAGTCAAAACTGAATTTTACTGTCGAAACTGACTGAACTAGTAGCAGAGCATTGCAATAGGTGTTAATGGTGTTCGAGCACTAGTAGCAGAGAAGCAGTGATCTAAATCAGCAGAAGCTCGAGCAAGGAACACACTAGCAGAGAGCCAGTCATGCAGTAGCACCACAAGCGAGTGCGAAAGTAGCAACTCCTCTAGCTGCCAGATGTTGTGCAATAGCAGTAGTAGTAGCGCGAGCGAGAGCAAGAGCAGAGTAGCAGCATGAACTAGAGCAAGAGCGGAGCAGCAACACGTCCGACAACAATAGCAGAGCAGAGAAGCAACATGCACGAAAGCAATAGCAGTGCAGCAGCATGACCGACAGCAAGAACAGAGCCACAGCGCGAGCGAGAGCCGGAGAATCTGCAGCTAGTGCCGGTGTGGAAGTTGCCACCGGGGAAGCAACGACATGGGGGATAGACGTCGCGGATGAAGTGGCCAGTGACGGCGCCGTCGATGGAGACCCTGCCATGGCTGCTCGGTATCGAGCACCGGGAGCCCCATGAGATCGAATAGAAGATAAAATGCAGCGGTGAGTGCAGAACCTCCTTGGTGGCGCTGAGTTGGCCTTGGCTTCATCGGAGGAATTGGTGAGGGTGGTGCGGTTCTGGTGGGGCAGATCAAGACATCGCTGTGGGGATGAAGGTGGCGCGATAGACGAGGCGAACATCGAGGCAGCTCCTTGGAGGTGGAGGACGGGGCGACTGATCCGGCGGGACGACAAGATATACGACAGATCCTCATCAGGTGCGGTGGATGAGGGACGTCGAGCTATTGCGGTGGACGACGTAGTCGGGGAAGAGTCTCCGGCTGGGCGGCGGTTGCTACGTCTTGAGCTTGCGTTGGTTTTCCTTGAAGAGGAAAGGGTGATGTAGCAATAGTAGCATAAGTATTTCCCTCAGTTTTTGAGAACCAAGGTATCAATCCAGTAGGAGGCTCCTCAAAAGTCCCACGCACCTACACAAACAAACAAAGAACTCGCAACCAAAGCAATAAAGGGGTTGTCAATCCCTTCACGGCCACTTGCAAAAGTGAGATCTGATAGAGATAGTATGATAAGATAAATATATTTTTGGTATTTTATAATATAGATTGGAAAAGTAAAGATGCAAATAAAAGTAGATTGAAAGCTTATATGATAAAAGTTAGACCCGGGGGCCATAGGTTTCACTAGTGCATTTTCTCAAGATAGCATAAGTATTACAGTGGGTAAACAAATTACTCTCGAGCAATTGATAGAAAAGCGAATAATTATGAGATTATCTAGGTATGATCATGTATATAGGCATCACGTCCGTGACAAGTAGACCGACTCCTGCCTGCATCTTCTACTATAAGACCGCTATCCAGCATGCATCTAGAGTATTAAGTTCATAAGACCAGAGTAACACATTAAGAAAGATGACATGATGTAGAGGGATAAACTCATGCAATATGATATAAACCCCATCTTTTTATCCTCGATGGCAACAATACAATACGTGCCATGCTGCCCCTGCTGTCGCTAGGAAAGGACACCGCAAGATATAACCCAAATCTAAGCACTTCTCCCATTGCAAGAAAGATCAATCTAGTAGGCAAAACCAACTGATAATTTGAAGAGACTTGCAAAGATAACTCAATCATACATAAAAGAATTCAGAGGAGATTCAGATATTTCTCATAGATAAACTTGATCATAAACCCACAATTCATCGAATCTCGACAAACACACCACAAAAAGAGTTACATTGAATAGATCTCCAAGAAGATCGAGGAGAACATGGTATTGAGATCCAAAAAAGAGAGAAGAAGCCATCTAGCTAATAACTATGGACCCGAATGTCTGTGGTAATCTACTCACAACTCATCGGAGGGGCTATGCTGTTGATGTAGAAGCCCTCCATGGTCGATTCCCCCTCCGGCGGAGCGCCGGCGAAGGCTCCAAGATGGGATCTCGCGGATACAGAAGGTTACGGCAGTGGAAATTGTTTTTTGTTGGCTCCCTGGATGTTTTCGAGGTACGTGGGTATATATAGGTGGAAGAAGTAGGTCGGTGGCTGCCCGAGGGGCCCATGAGATAGGGGGCCGTGCCCTGTAGGGTTTGCACTCCAAGTCCTCTGGATCACGTTCGTTCCAAAAATCACGCTCCCGAAGGTTTCATTCCGTTTGGACTCCGTTTGATATACCTTTTCTTCAAAATACTGAAATAGGCAAAAGATAGCAATACAGGCTAGGCCTCCGGTTAGTAGGTTAGTCCCAAAAATGATATAAATGTGTAAAATAAAGCCCATAAACATGCAAAACGGATAATATAGTAGCATGGAACAATCAAAAATTATAGATACGTTGGAAACGTATCAGCGGTCGGGAGGCCGACGGAGGAGCGTAGGGTTTCGCGGGTTTTGGCGGCCTCAGTGTACGAATGGGGGGAACGGAGGGGAAGGGAGGGGGAGCCATGGCTTAGGGACGCGCTTGTCTGAAATGTAGGGTAAGTTACCTGCGTACCTAAGGGAGTCCTGTATTAGGGGGTATCCGGACATCCGGACTGTATACATCATCCGGACTATTGAAGCGTGAAGATACAAGACTCAAGACTCCGTCCCGTGTCCGGATGGGATTCTCCTTTGCGTGGAAGGCAAGCTTGGTGATCCGGATATTGTATTTCCTTCCTTGTAACCGACTCCATGTAAACCCTAGCCCTCTCCGGTGTCTATATAAACCGAAGAGGTTGGTCCTTAGAAGGTCGATCACAGTTACAATCATAATCATCATAGGCTAGCTCCTACGGTTTAGCCTCTACAATCTCGTGGTAGATCTACTATTGTACTACTCATATATTCAATATTAATCAAGCAGGAAGTAGGGTTTTACCTCCATCGAGAGGGCCCGAACCTGGGTAAACATTGCGTCCCTTGCTTCCTGTTACCATCAGCCTAAGACGCACAGATCGGGACCCCCTACCCGAGATCCCCCGGTTTTGACACCGGCATTGGTGCTTTCATTGAGAGTTCCTCTGTGTCGTTGCTGCAAGGCTTGATGGCGCCTTCAATCATCAACAACACGGTCCAGGGGGAGACTTTTCTCCCTAGACAGATCTTCATGTTCGGCGGCTTCGCACTGCGGGCCAATTCGCTTGGCCATCTGGAGCAGATCGATAGCTACGCCCCTGGTCACTAGGTCAGGTTCGGAAACTTGAACTACATGGCTGATATTCACGGAGACTTGATCTTCGATGGATGTGGGCCCGTGCCAGGTGCATCGGACAGTCGGGATGAGCACGGCCTAGACCTGCTCTTGAACAATGTTCGGGTTATCACCTCCGCAGTGGCCCCAGACCTAAATCTGGAGCAGGCTGCGTCGCCTAAGGATGGAGGGATGGGCCCCGCCCCGCAGGCTGCACACTCATCAGCGGTAGAGCCGAACATAGGCCTCACTTCTAAAGAAGCCTATAACTCCGGATCCCCGGACTCGTATCCGGTCATTGGTTCCAGTCCGCACACCCTCGAGCCAGCCGAGCCAGGTTTGGCTCCAGTAATGGAGTTTACCGCTACGGATATCTTCCAGCACTCGCCCTTTGGCGACATGCTGAACTCATTAAAGCCTCTCTCTTCGTCAGAAGGCTCTGGGCCGAACTATGTCCGGCTTGAGTGGGAAGCAGGCGACGACGGAATTCGCGGCCTACCCACCACCCACTTCATAGCCACGGTCGATGATGTAAGCGACGTGCTTGACTTCGACTCCGAAGACATCGACCATATGGACGACGATGCAGGAGAAGTACAGGAGCCACCGCTCACATGGCGGTGGACAGCCACCTCCTCATACGATATATATATGGTGGAACTCCGAAGAAAACCAATGGTGAGGAGGCCGCAGAGGATAACCCGTTAGGGGGAAAAGCAAAGCATGGGCGTCTTCGGTGCCGCTCCAAGCCCCGCCACATCAATACCGGGCCCGGAGAAGAAAGCAATCCGGATGGTGCCGAAGAGGAACACAAGCCTGATCAGCCTACTTTCAAGCAGGCCAGACTGGCCACGGTGGGACACTTGGAGAGGGACAACTATACACCCCCCTCCGAAGACGAGGTAAGCCTTGGTAATGACGAATTCGGCGTGCCTGAAGATCCCGTGGAACAAGTTTGCTTTAAGCGATGGCTCATGGCCACGGCAAGGAGCCTGCAAAGGAAGCAAGAGCAGCATAAAGCTGACCTAGATTTGCTAGTGGATAGGTGGACCAAGATCCTGGCCACCGAAAAGTACGGACTCGACCGCCCCAACAAAGGGCATACGCGGCACAACTAGCTACCTCAACCTAAGCAGGAGAACCCAAGGCACACACCCCGACGTCCACACATCACTACGGTCTAAGACAGTAAGAAGGATACACAAAATGTCAAGTCAAGGAAGCTGGTGCCAAGTCCAGCAACTCCCAGTCCGGTCAACGGAGAAAGAACGGCTCAAGCCTATTCGGCCCGAGCCACACACTCGATCAACCGTGTGAAATTCACGGTACTCCTAGAAGGACGGCAAAGCATACCAATAGAGAATGCCGAATCCTCAAAACAAAATGACAGGTCATGTGTTGGAAACAATGAGGGGAGGCGTCTAGTCAAGAGACCCCCCAGAGCATAAAAGTACGACCGATCGCCCCCGGTCACACTTACCACAGCAATTCAATTGCCGTACCCCTAGATCTAGTAGTCCGGGGGCTCCATAACACACAAAGCCCCCATGGGTACGAAACCAAAAACAACATCTTCTAAAGCATGCTAGGTGCAAAGGCCAAGTTCATTGGCCCACCAACCTAACGGTTGTTTTCGAATCACCAAAAAAATGCCACGCCAAAGAGTAATTCTTCGGCACCTTCCCCTCATACGGTAGTTTACCGTATGCTAACGGGATGAACCACGTTGACTAGATTCCACGTGATAAACCATTAGGACAACACCGTGTGATATAATCACGCCTACGGGCAAGGCCGAACCCCGCCCCTAAAGCGGAAATCATACAGCTGCCGGAGTAGCGATTCGTGCATGCCTATCAAAATTTTGATATGACAGCCAACTACGCGGACACCAACTGAGGAGTCCACGCTACTTCACGATATAACGGCTGGGTTCACCAGGGTCCGATCAGGAACCCTTAGACCAACCACAAGAGGACGTTCAGCTGCCTCCAAGCATTTGCCTTTACAAACTAACTTTGACGCAGGACAGGATTGCCGGCGTGGAATCAGCCCGGACACACAATGGCAGGAACATGCAGGTAGAATGCAGTTCAGATTCACTCTTGATCCACTCACAACACCCTCCAGTCCGGCCATTACAGGTTCCGCCAAAAGCACCTCTTTTCATAATCATACATCGTACTCATATGCATAGACATATCATCCTACTACAATGCGTAGACTTAAATAACACTTACCGGCCGTCGTTTATCGCCGACGCCTCTTTGCCAAAAAACGGCAGCCACGCTTCGTGTTACGCCCGGTTATGCCAGGGGCTTCACAGTACGGCAATAAAGTCCGACCACATTTTCGGTCGCTCGGCACCCCGAACTTATAGCATTATATGCATCAGCTCTGAATCATGTCTTGGGTCATTGGTTGGGTTGGCCCGGCTTCCATGTTTTGGTACCTTACATTCCGTTCCATCGGCTAAGTTAGCGCTGGGAGAACTACCGCGATTGTCTCCCGGTTCTGCCGGACGAGCACCTCAGTAGAGAAAGCCGAAAACTGACTGTCATGATGCAGTGAGAGCTGGTCAGCTGTTCGAGAGGTTGTAAAATCCTTAAAGATTTATTCCACATAACGCCATTATAAATGCAGAGTGCAACGGATCGGTCTTCTGATCAGGCACCAATAGAGCCCCTAGTTCGGCCTTCCGAACACTAGGGGCTGCGCCAACCATACTCGAATTCCTATGGCTAAGTGAGAGTAGTAAAGCCTTATAGTCCGATTGCCTGGTTCGTGGTGAGAAACAGCTCCTTAAAAGGACCCAACCATGGGATAGAGAGTGTTCAGATATATCCTGAACACCCCCGTATTTGTTTTACGTGGGGGCAGAAGCCGACGACTGGCCAACTCTCAGGATTTACATACAATAAACAGCCGCACATGAAGAACATATGTTCAAACAAAATAGGCAATATATAATGAAAGTGCCATTATCCCATATTACAAAGAGCAGCACGAATACCCTCAGGGAAATATAATGTCTTTGGTACACTTATCCGCCGCAAGGTGGGCCCCTTTCAGTATACCTTCATAGTACAGCCCGGACTTGCGGTGTTCCTTACCCTCCGGCGGCCCCTCAGCCATCAGCTTCTCCGTGTCAAGCTTCCCCCAATGCACTTTTGCACGGGCAAATGCCATGCACGCACCTTCTATATAGACTGATCGCTTGATAGCATCAAGCCGAGGACAGGCACCGCTTCACGAGTCCGAAGTAACTCCTTGGAATTGGCTCCGCAGGCCACAGCCGGACAACCAAGGGCTTCATGGCTAGTTCGGCCACCATGTGCAGTTCGACCAGCTGCTTCAGCTGATCGATAAAAGGCACCGGATAGTTTGGCGCCAAATATTGCGACCAGAAGTTCCTCTCCGCAGACTTCTCCTCCTCGGTCCGGTAAAATTGGGCGGCATCTGATATGCTGCAAGGCAGATCTGCAAACGCCCCTGTAAAAACAAGAATTCAGCTTGTCGCTCAGCATTCTCCCCACTATCATGTAAAAATGGCCATGAATACAAGAGGCCTTACTAGCCGCAACTTTCCGAGCCTCCTGAATGTCCCGTACAGCACCTCGGGCTTCTTCCCGAGCATCTTCCGCGGCTTGGAGAGCTTGGGCGAGTACGGATTCTTTCCCTACTAGACTCTGCTCCAAGCCCTCGCTTTTCTTCACAGCCTCCTGGAGCTCCCCCTCAACTGTGATGACCCTGGCCTCCTGTTTTTCACGAAGCGCCTGTTTGGCAGCAGCCTTCTCGTTGGCATCAGCCACAGCCTTCTTCAGTGCCTCATATTTGGCACTCGCTCCTAGGGCATACAACACAAATACTTTTCAATAGGCACAATTACTCATTCGTGCCTAATGCAAGAAAATGTTTCAACGTACCTTGCTTGTCCTCTAATTGCTTCTCCACACGGCCAAGTTCTTCCTCTGCTCGTTCCAGGCTCTGCTTCAGTTCGGACACTTCTGCATTATGAGCGGCCGTCTTCTCCGCAGACGCCTGTTTTAAAACAAAGAGGTACACGTCATTAACAAAGGTTCCCATGAAAAAAGAGGATTTGATCCCCTGCCCGGCTCTCTCTCTTTCGCCGGACAGTGTATCAGGGGCTACTGCTCATATTATGATGATTCCTCAAAAGTTTCTCAGAAACCATACCTCAAAAGCGTTTATAAGGCCAAGGCAGGACTCATTCAGCCCACTTTCGGCAGACTGAATCTTTCCAACCACAGCACCCATGAGGGTCCGATGTTCATCGATGATAGACGCGTTCTTCAATGCTGTCGATAGACCACCCGACAGCTCTGCGTGGATAGAGGTTACTGGCAGAGCAGGTAGGCCTCCCTCCGTTGAAGGTGGCCGCTCGCCCGATCCTGGAGCCTTAGAGGTCTCTAGGACCCTATCCGTCTATGGTCCGAACCCTAGATTGCCCCCATCGTCAACAAGCCGTGGGGCCACTGCCCCCATGTGTCCGGCTCCAGAGACATGCCACCCTGCTCTGGGTCTCTGTGAGACGACACCTCGGTGTCGCGCCTGGACTTCGGAGAAGGAGCCTCCGGAGGTGTCTCGCTCGCCATAGCATCCGAGCTCAGCGAATCCTCTGATGAGGATTGTCCAGCAGGAGACCTCGCCAGGCTGTACGAGATATGGCGACAGTTAAAACTACTGTACCCAGAAGACCCTGGATGCATAGGTGCATTTGGATTTCGGTTACTTATGATTTTTCCAGGGACTGGGCCCTGGTATCCCACTCCGGGCTGTTATCGGCAGCCGTGGTGGATGCCTCTGGATGGGAACCTCTCCCCCTCTTGGGCTATTCGGCCTCTAGGGATGGGAAAGCCGCATGCTTCATCCCACCTATAGATTAAGGCTCGTCCTCCTCTGCTTCCTCCTCTTCGTCTTCGGAAGAAGGAGCGTCGCTGGAGTCTTCAGATTTGGCATCTGAAGCCTCGCGGTGACGGGGGCCACTCCGGGTCTTCTTGACCTTCTTCGAGGCCTCCTTCTTTGGCGCCTCATAAGGCGCGGGGACCAGCATCTTCGTCAGAAGAGGTCCGGCTGGTTCCTCCGGCAGTGGGGCTAGACAATGTATCTGCTCCACCTTCTTTATCCATCCCTGAGGTCATGATGAAACATGATTAAAATGTCTCCCTCATGACATGCCAACTGAAGCATGGATGGACAGGGCGTGGCTGTAACTTACCGGGCTTGCAAAATGGGATAATTGATACCCATGGTCCTCAACGGAGCCCGACGACGATTTGCCCGACTAAAGAGCACCTTCCAGATATCCTTGTGAGAGGAATCATAGAGCTCTCGAAGGGTTTGGTGCTCGTTTGGGTCGAACTCCCACAAAGTGCAGGCTTGGTGCTGGGAAGGGAGAACCAGGCGAACTAGCTTCACCCGGACTACGTCGACGAGTTTGACGTCCTTGTCGACCACGCTCTGAACGCGCGTCTGGAGCAGTGACAGCTCATCAGAGGAGGACCAGTTCGGGCCCTTCTTGGGCCAGGACGTGAGCCGAAGTGGGGCTCCGGATCTGAACTCGGGAGCTGTAGCCCACTTTTTGCCGTGTGGTTCGGTGATGTAGAACCACTGCTGCTGCCACTCCTTGACGGAGTCGTTGAAGGCGCCCTTCGGCCAAACGGCATTGGGCGTCTTTCTCACCATGGCGCCACCGCACTCGGCATGTTCGCCACTCACCACCTTAGGCTTTACATTGAAAATCTTCAGCCACAGGCTGAAGTGAGGCAAAATCTGGAGAAAGGCCTCACACACGACGATGAACATCGAGATATTAAGGAAAGAGTTGCGGGAAATATCATGAAAATCAATCACATAGTAATACATGACTACACGGACAAATGGGTGGAGGGGAAACCCGAGCCCGCGGACGAATAATGGGGAAGGAACACGACTCTCTCATGAGGCTCCAGAGTGGGGACGACCTGTCCCGCCGGTGGGAGACGGTGGCCGATCTTCTTGGCCAGATACCCGGCTTCCCGGAGCTTCTTGATATACTTCTCCCGGATGGTAGAGGCCATCCATCTGCCTCCTACTCCGGATCCGGACATCGTTGGAAAACCTCTCTTCGATGGAAAACAAGAGTACTTGGGCGTTAGGGCTCGAACAGAGGGGAATGAGCTAGCGGAAGGAGAAGGCGTGGGTAAAGAGAAAGAGACCTTATCTCTTTATAGGGACGGTAAAAGCTTTTTGCGCCTCCCCACTTGCCTGGTGGAACCCGTTCGCCTCCCACTCGCCGCGATTGGCGGTGCGGTTGGATTACCCATACCCGTATTGATGAGAATCCCATGATAAGGGGACACGATCTCTGCTTTGACAAGACGTGTCAAGGAAACCGCCTCGCAATATGTGTTGTGGCTGGTTGTAGGAAAACGGTTCGAATGATGACCCGACCTTAATGACATGTCACGTATTCTGAAAAGTTGTCAGTAGATTGCATTTGTGAAATATCATTCTCTCTCTACGGCGGTATGTGAAGATCATTTTGCGGATCCGGACACGGTCTACGTGTTCGATAATTACTTTGGAGTATTCGGAGAAGGAACCCGCCTTGCAATGCCGAAGACAAGACTGCGTGCCGGACTCATCGTCATTGAAGCCTGGTTCAGGGGCTACTGAGGGAGTCCTGAATTAGGGGGTATCCGGATAGCCGGACTGTATACATCGTCCGGACTATTGAAGCGTGAAGATACAAGACTCAAGACTCCGTCCCGTGTCCGGATGGGGTTCTCCTTTGCGTGGAAGGCAAGCTTGGAGATCCGGATATTGTATTTCCTTCCTTGTAACCGACTCCATGTAAACCCTAGCCCTCTGTGTCTATATAAACCGGAGAGGTTGGTCCTTAGAAGGGCGATCACAATTACAATCATAATCATCATAGGCTAGCTCCTAGGGTTTAGCCTCTACGATCTCGTGGTAGATCTACTCTTGTACTACTCATATCTTCAGTATTAATCAAGCAGGAAGTAGGGTTTTACCTCCATCGAGAGGGCTCGAACCTGGGTAAACATTGTGCCCCTTGGTTCCTGTTACCATCAGCCTAAGACGCACAGATCGGGACCCCCTACCCGAGATCCTCCGGTTTTGACACCGACAGTACCCCCACCGGTTTTGACACCGCGACGTCGAGCTTCATTTCCGGCTAAGGGGTGGAAGGGGGATTTTCCGTGTCTGGGCTGCAGGACCGATTTCGGATGAGGAGGGAGTTTTCGCGCGCGTCGAAATTTCAGGATAACAAGGGGTGGCGTGGCTTGAAGAGGCGGGTGTTTCAAAGCAGGCGAGACAAAAGATACTCGAGCTTGAAAATTTCGGGATAACAAGGTGCAGATTCCTTGTTCGGCAGAACAAACTTAATGTGTACAAAAAAAAACAATTCATACAAGACACAAGAGAGTCATGTCCCCTTATACTATATTGCTCTAAATGCAATTGAAAAAACTACAAGAAAAATGTAAAAAAATCGAGAGAACAAGATTACCCTGTACAGTACCAAATCGATTCCCACTTCCCTCAACAACAATAAGAAACAAATCAATTCCCACCAAAAGAAAGAGTAATGTCCCTTTTTATATGATTACAAATGCCAGGATCTCGAATTTCAATTTTTGAATCCATGTTATGTTGAATTCGAATATATCATTAGGTGACCTTGCGATTTATAATTGATGTAGTCGTACATTTTGATCTTCTATCATATATGAACATTTTACTCCACCCTGTGAACATATATATTGTCGTCTACCATAGGGACTAAATTTGAATCAATTTTCCTTATTTGAATATGATTGTTGTCAAGTTATACAATCATTTAAATATTATCTTGATAACAAAAAACATGCATATAGCAGTAATCATATTTCACTATGAACTACATGTACCATACGATCTCTAATTCAAATATTTGTGTCCATTTTATGTTGAATTCAAATCATAGTACGTTGATCTAGGTAGCGAGATGATCGGGATAATCTAAACCCTATTTTCATATGTATAAATTTTTGGCTGAATTGGGACAAGTTTTGGTATAAGCTTCTTGCAAAACCAGAGATTCTCTCAACAAGCCTCATGGTTCTGAGAGGGACGTGCCTCCTTTGTGTGCGAAACGATATACGCTGCCTTCCCCCCTGCCCCTTGAGTTTCTTTACAAAGGTAACATAGAACTACATGAGTGCCCTGTTAAATTTTGGAATTATTCCGAGTTCATTTGTCCTTTTTATACATTAATTGAGTTTCTGATCATTTAATGTGCATAATTCAAATTTGTACTCCAAGCACATGCTCCCATGCACCAGAGTTGGTTGAAAAATCACACCTGTGTCCTCGGGTGAATTTTTAGGTCCCATGCAAGAAATGGGAATAAATTCAAACATCTGGGCATCGTGGCTCGGCCGAGAACATTGAGAAACTTGGTTTTAAAATTCTTGTAAATCCAAAACATGTCTGAAAATCATGAAACTTGGCATGGTGTCATGTCATGGCAGTAACATGCTGTGGTAAAAAAATTGGCCGAGTAGGAACAAATTTTGGTATAAGCTTCTTGCAAACCGAAGCTTCTCTCAAGAAGGCTCGTGGTTCTGACAGGGAATGTGCCACCTTTGAGTGTGAAACAATATACACTACCCCCCTTGAGTTTCTTTACAAAGGCAACATAGAACTACATAAGTGCCCTGTTAAATTTTGGAATTATTTCGGGTTCGTTTGTCCTTTTTTATACATTAATTGAGTTTCTGGTCATTTAATGTGCATTTCAAATTTGAACTACAAGCACATGCTCCCGTGCACCAAAGTTGGTTGAAAAATCACATCTGTGTCCACGGGTGAATTTCTAGGTCCGATGCAAGAAATGGGAATAAAATTCAAACATCTGGGCATCGTGGCTCGGCCGAGAACATTGAGAAACTTGGTTTTAAAATTCTTGTAAATCCAAAACACGCCTTAAAATCATGAAACTTGGCATGGTCTCATGTCATGGTACTACCATGCTGTGGTAAAAAAATTGGCTGAATAGCAACAAATTTTGATATAATCTTCTTGCAAACCGGAGCTTCTCTCAAGAAGGCTCGTGGTTCTGAGAGGGAACATGTTACCTTTGTGTGCATAATTCAAATTTGAAAAATAAACATATGCTCCAGTGCATCAAAGTTGGTTGAAAAATCACATGTGTGTCCTCGGGTAAATTTCTAGGTCCAATGCAAGAAATGGGAATGAAATTCAAAATTCTGGGTGTCGTGGCTAGGTTGGAAACATTGAGAAACTTAGTTTTTTAATTCCTATAAATCCAAAACACGCATGAAAATAATGAAACTTGGCTTGGTGCCATGACATGGCACCAACATGCCGTGGTAATTTTGCTGTCCGATTTGCGAAGGCGCACACATTAACAATCGACAAAGTCATTTTGGAACAAGTGTTGTCACGTTACAATCGGAAACACAAGTATTATTGAAACCGTGGGTGTTCTATTTACCATTTACGTGCCGCCACGCGTCCCTTTTTTTATAAGCTAGGAGGCGCCGTGCAGGGTAGCTATTTGAGTATGAGAGGCGCGCGATCAGACAGCTGCACGTGCTTATCAGGAGGAGATCCCTTTGACCTCCATCTGCCGTCCACCTCTCTCCCAAGGTCTCCATAATGGCGCCCGAGCCTTTGTTTAATGGCGTGGCTATGTCTCACTCGACTCAGATTTAAGAGAGAGAAAAGAAAATCTGAAAGCACGGATCTTGATGTAAGATCCGACGAACCTATATAGCATCTACTGCGACTTATAGCAAGACTGATGAATATATAAGGACGACGATAGTGGATAATAATTGTCTTACATACGGAGGAAGATAATTAAAAAAAGCCACATGCGGCTACGCCCGAAATACACAAGGGCAAAAGAAGAAGAAGCAAGATAACGCTCTGGCTCGCTGATCTCTACTTTCTTGATGTGTTGATGCAGGCCGCGGGAACTAGTCTTCGCGGCGAGCGGTGATGAGCTCTATCGTGTCCTCAAAACGCTGCTTGAGAGAATCCACGGATTCCTCCACCATCCTTTGGTGCTCGATGCGGAGCATGTCATTCTCGTCCATAAGTTTCTTTACGATGACGCTGGTCCTCTTCAACAAGGCACTGGTCTCCTCCTGCTGGTCTGCACTTCGGACGATCTTCGCCCTCAGCAAGTCGCGCTCATCCCGGAGCCTCTCATTGTCCTCCCTTAGTTCTCGGATGATGCCGGTAGCCTGTTCAAATGAGGCCTTCATTATGTCCTGCAACCTCGCTCAGCCGGAGATCTGATCCATCTGGCTATGGATGATCACATGCATGCGCCTGTAAGAGTCGTCGCCTGCCTGCAAGACATTTTCCCAGGCCGCTGCGGCGCGGCGGGACATCTCTGCTGCATTCACGGCATGGCGGGACATCTCTGCTGCTTCCGCAGCATGGCCGGACCAGTCTGTTGCATCGAGAGGCACAGCGAGACCTCTGTGCTGCTTTGACGGCGCGACAGGACCTCTGTGTTGCTACTTCCGTGCGGCAGGACATGTCGGCTGCTTTCGCGGCGAGGCGGGACATTTCCCGTGCTTCCGCTTCCATGCTCGCCTCTCCCTGCTGGTAATCTCTCAATCCAGAACTCACGTTGTCCATGGCAGACGCAAGGGAAGGATGCTGAATGACTTGTTTGTTTTTGGGGATGAGGAATTGAGGAGGAATGTGCAGTCATCTGGCATAGTAGTATTTATAACCGAGTACTAATACGCTCCTAAGTGGGAAACTGTTTATGTTGTGATCGGTGTGAACAGGTTTGCAATTAAATATAGCGTGGTAGTAGTAGTAATTTGGAATGTGACGAGACGCAAGCTCAAAATTTATTGACGGTTCTAGTTTCAAAGTGCCGCACTATTCCCGGATGGCGTAACGTGGGCACGAGTTCTCGGCCGTGGTGTAGCATATGCCATGGTAGTTCTTTTTCTACTGTTGTTTACGTGCAATAACTGGCACCGTCGGATACATCTCTTACGGTTATGGGGGCGTTCGAGAGGAATAGTCACGTGGTGAGCTATAGACTAGTCTTTTTTTCAGATGCATTACACATATCTCCCGGGACTTCTCGCACGCACCACCTCTAGCTCCCTAGGTCAATCCCACCGACATACACTTGTACTTTGAGTTTAGTACGTTATACATGAAGAGAAGAGGTGCACGCACGCACTCGTCCTATCCCACACACGTATTTGTGGCTACGAATTGTAGTGTTCTCAACCATCCGATTGGCTCTATCATAGGTTCCACGTTGATCCTTGGCCTTGAAATCGAGTTGTTTAAAACGCGGAGGCTAAGCTGGAGGCGCGAGGTTTTGGTTAATGTGCGGGCCGCACACGGCACCAACACGACACGAGCTTCGTCTGCCTGGTGCACAGTCTGGTGAGTTGTCCAACACAACCAGGCCCTGCTTGGTATTTGTGCCTCGACTTATGCGTAGAGAAATTAGGGTTGAGGGAGTACTACTAGTAGTAGTACTACTTTGATGTGTCGCGTCAAGTCGCACAAGTATGAAACACTTCGTAAACAAACAAGCATATAACCTCCCTCCGTCCGAAAATATTTGTCATCAAAATGGATAAAAAGGGATGTATCAAGAACTAAAATACGTCTAGATACATCTCCTTTTATCCATTTTGATGACAAGTAGTACTTCTTACACAAAGGAACTTTATATCCAATAGACACAAAATATCCGTTCGACTGTTGGAAATTACTGATCTAATGTCGAAGTAATTGCTGCATCGCCACCAAAACCCACCATCTCTTAAGCTAAAGTAGACCGAGCTAATCCCAATATTAGCATATTACTAAGATAAACATAAGGCACTGTAGAAACATTTAGAACGTGAGATTGTCAATCTGAATGTTGAGAGACACCAGCTTAGCCCCGGCCAGCAGCTTGGGCGGAACTATGAAGAAGGTCATCTCCTGCACGACGACGTCATCAGGATCCTTGCTGGTTGTCACCTCTATTTCCACCTTGAAGGCTGATGACTCACAAGTATAGGGAATCTATCGTAGTCCTTTCGGTGAGTAAGAGTGTAGAACCCAACGAGGAGCAGAAGGAAATGACAAGCGGTTTTCAGTAAGGTATTATTCTCTGCAAGCACTGAAATTGTAGGTAACAGATAGTTTTGTGATAGGATAATTTGTAACGGGTAATAAGCAATAAAGTAAATAAGGTGCAGCAAGGTGGCCCAATCCTTTTTGTAGCAAAGGACAAGCCTGGACAATTTCTTATAATGAGAAAAGCGCTCCCGAGAACACATGGGAATTATTGTCAAGCTAGTTTTCATCACGCTTATATGATTCGCGTTCGTTACTTTGATAATTTGATATGTGGGTGGACCGGTGCTTGGGTGCTACCCTTTCTTGGACAAGCATCCCACTTATGATTAACCCCTATTGCAAGCATCCGCAACAACGAAAGAAGTATTAAGGTGAAGCTAACCATAGCATGAAACTAGAGGATCCAAATCAGCCCCTTACGAAGCAACACATAAACTAGGGTTTAAGCTTCTGTCACTCTAGCAACCCATTGCTACGTCTTGAGCTTGCGTTGGTGTTCCTCGAAGAGGAGAGGGTGATGCAGCAATAGTAGCGTAAGTATTTCCCTCAGTTTTTGAGAACCAAGGTATCAATCCAGTAGGAGGCTCCTAAAAAGTCCCACGCACCTACACAAACAAACTTAGAACT
>NW_025229853.1:12182-18500 GCF_018294505.1 Triticum aestivum | reverse complement strand
GGGGGGGGGCACACCCCGGAGACGCGTGCTGGGCGTTTGCAACCGCCTCAACACTTCAGATTTGTGAGAGGCCGCCTACGCAAGATTTGACGGTATGCTAGCCCCCGGAGGCCGCGGGCCACAGTCGTAGACGTGCGAAGAGCAATCCGCGTAGAGGGAAGTGTTCAGATACTTCTCCATCACAAAAAATTATGAAAAATTACCATCAGTCCTATAGCACATGTGCCCACGTTGTGTAAAAAACTCATGATTTTATCGCGCTCCAAGTATTTAATAATATTCACGCTGCATCGTTACCGCAGAACGTCTACTACCGTTTCATTGCCGTCCGTGAGGGGGGCCACAACCCGGAGACGCGTGCCGCCTCTTCGGACATGCCACAACACCACCCCGCATGTATGAGGGCCCGGTACAACGCTCCGGTGGCATTGCTACCCCCAGGGCCCCCGTCCCGGCTAACCCTGTAGCGTTTGACCACGGGATCTAGCCCTTTGACTTTGCACGGACGGGCTTTGACCAGTGGACCTCTCCACCCGGTTGTGTTAGGTCGGCCCAGAGGAACACTTTGGAGCAACATCCGGGCCAAACCCACAGCTACATCCACTCCGTGTAGACCCGACGCGTCCGTTTCCCCCCTCCAGGTGCCGGCGGCGGCGGCGGCCGGTAGGGGGGGGCACACCCCGGAGACGCGTGCTGGGCGTTTGCAACCGCCTCAACACTTCCAGATTTGTGAGAGGCCGCCTACGCAAGATTTGATGGTATGCTAGCCCCCGGAGGCCGCCGGCCACAGTCGTAGACGTGCGAAGAGCAATCCGCGTAGAGGGAAGTGTTCAGATACTTCTCCATCACAAAAAATTATGAAAAATTACCATCAGTCCTATAGCACATGTGCCCACGTTGTGTAAAAAACTCATGATTTTATCGCGCTCCAAGTATTTAATAATATTCACGCTGCATCGTTACCGCAGAACGTCTACTACCGTTTCATTGCCGTCCGTGAGGGGGGCCACAACCCGGAGACGCGTGCCGCCTCTTCGGACATGCCACAACACCACCCCGCATGTATGAGGGCCCGGTACGACGCTCCGGTGGCATTGCTACCCCCAGGGCCCCCATCCCGGCTAACCCTGTAGCGTTTGACCACGGGATCTAGCCCTTTGACTTTGCACGGACGGGCTTTGACCAGTGGACCTCTCCACCCGGTTGTGTTAGGTCGGCCCAGAGGAACACTTTGGAGCAACATCCGGGCCAAACCCACAGCTACATCCACTCCGTGTAGACCCGACGCGTCCGTTTCCCCCCTCAAGGTGCCGACGGCGGCGGCGTCCGTGAGTGGGGGGGCAAACCCCGGAGACGCGTGCTGGGCGTTTGCAACCGCCTCAACACTTCCAGATTTGTGAGAGGCCACCTACGCAAGATTTGACGGTATGCTAGCCCCCGGAGGCCGCCGGCCACAGTCATAGACGTGCGAAGAGCAATCCGCGTAGAGGGAAGTGTTCAGATACTTCTCCATCACAAAAAATTATGAAAAATTACCATCAGACCTATAGCACATGTGCCCACGTTGTGTAAAAAACTCATGATTTTATCGCGCTCCAAGTATTTAATAATATTCACGCTGCATCGTTACCGCAGAACGTCTACTACCGTTTCATTGCCGTCCGTGAGGGGGGCCACAACCCGGAGACGCGTGCCGCCTCTTCGGACATGCCACAACACCACCCCGCATGTATGAGGGCCCGGTACGACGCTCCGGTGGCATTGCTACCCCCCAGGGCCCCCGTCCCGGCTAACCCTGTAGCGTTTGACCACGGGATCTAGCCCTTTGACTTTGCACGGACGGGCTTTGACCAGTGGACCTCTCCACCCGGTTGTGTTAGGTCGGCCCAGAGGAACACTTTGGAGCAACATCCGGGCCAAACCCACAGCTACATCCACTCCGTGTAGACCCGACGCGTCCGTTTCCCCCCTCCAGGTGCCGGCGGCGGCGGCGTCCGTGAGGGGGGGGGCACGCCCCGGAGACGCGTGCTGGGTGTTTGCAACCGCCTCAACACTTCCAAATTTGTGAGAGGCCGCCTACGCAAGATTTGACGGTATGCTAGCCCCCGGAGGCCGCCGGCCACAGTCGTAGACGTGCGAAGAGCAATCCGCGTAGAGGGAAGTGTTCAGATACTTCTCCATCACAAAAAATTATGAAAAATTACCATCAGTCCTATAGCACATGTGCCCACGTTGTGTAAAAAACTCATGATTTTATCGCGCTCCAAGTATTTAATAATATTCACGCTGCATCGTTACCGCAGAACGTCTACTACCGTTTCATTGCCGTCCGTGAGGGGAGCCACAACCCGGAGACGCGTGCCGCCTCTTCGGACATGCCACAACACCACCCCGCATGTATGAGGGCCCGGTACGACGCTCCGGTGGCATTGCTACCCCCAGGGCCCCCGTCCCGGCTAACCCTGTAGCGTTTGACCACGGGATCTAGCCCTTTGACTTTGCACGGACGGGCTTTGACCAGTGGACCTCTCCACCCGGTTGTGTTAGGTCGGCCCAGAGGAACACTTTGGAGCAACATCCGGGCCAAACCCACAGCTACATCCACTCCGTGTAGACCCGACGCGTCCGTTTCCCCCCTCAAGGTGCCGGCGGCGGCGGCGTCCGTGAGGGGGGGGGGCACACCCCGGAGACGCGTGCTGGGCGTTTGCAACCGCCTCAACACTTCCAGATTTGTGAGAGGCCGCCTACGCAAGATTTGACGGTATGCTAGCCCCCGGAGGCCGCCGGCCACAGTCGTAGACGTGCGAAGAGCAATCCGCGTAGAGGGAAGTGTTCAGATACTTCTCCATCACAAAAAATTATGAAAAATTACCATCAGTCCTATAGCACATGTGCCCACGTTGTGTAAAAAACTCATGATTTTATCGCGCTCCAAGTATTTAATAATATTCACGCTGCATCGTTACCGCAGAACGTCTACTACCGTTTCATTGCCGTCCGTGAGGGGGGCCACAACCCGGAGACGCGTGCCGCCTCTTTGGACATGCCACAACACCATCCCGCATGTATGAGGACCTGGTACGACACTCCGGTGGCATTGCTACCCCCAGGGCCCCCGTCCCGGCTAACCCTGTAGCGTTTAACCACGGGATCTAGCCCTTTGACTTTGCACGGACGGGCTTTGACCAGTGGACCTCTCCACCCGGTTGTGTTAGGTTGGCCCAGAGGAACACTTTGGAGCAACATCCGGGCCAAACCCACAGCTACATCCACTCCGTGTAGACCCGACGCGTCCGTTTCCCCCCTCCAGGTGCCGGCGGCGGCGGCGTCCGTGAGGGGGGGGCACACCCCGGAGACGCGTGCTGGGCGTTTGCAACCGCCTCAACACTTCCAGATTTGTGAGAGGCCGCCTACGCAAGATTTGACGGTATGCTAGCCCCCGGAGGCCGCCGGCCACAGTCGTAGACGTGCGAAGAGCAATCCGCGTAGAGGGAAGTGTTCAGATACTTCTCCATCACAAAAAAATATGAAAAATTACCATCAGTCCTATAGCACATGTGCCCACGTTGTGTAAAAAACTCATGATTTTATTGCGCTCCAAGTATTTAATAATATTCACGCTGCGTCGTTACCGGAGAACGTCTACTACCGTTTCATTGCCGTCCGTGAGGGGGGCCACAACCCGGAGACGCGTGCGGCCTCTTCGGACATGCCACAACACCACCCCGCATGTATGAGGGCCCGGTACGACGCTCCGGTGGCATTGCTACCCCCAGGGCCCCCGTCCCGGCTAACCCTGTAGCGTTTGACCACGGGATCTAGCCCTTTGACTTTGCACGGACGGGCTTTGACCAGTGGACCTCTCCACCCGGTTGTGTTAGGTCGGCCCAGAGGAACACTTTGGAGCAACATCCGGGCCAAACCCACAGCTACATCCACTCCGTGTAGACCCGACGCGTCTGTTTCCCCCCTCCAGGTGCCGGCGGCGGCGGTGGCCGTGAGGGGGGGGGCACACCCCGGAGACGCGTGCTGGGCGTTTGCAACCGCCTCAACACTTCAGATTTGTGAGAGGCCGCCTACGCAAGATTTGACGGTATGCTAGCCCCCGGAGGCCGCGGGCCACAGTCGTAGACGTGCGAAGAGCAATCCGCGTAGAGGGAAGTGTTCAGATACTTCTCCATCACAAAAAATTATGAAAAATTACCATCAGTCCTATAGCACATGTGCCCACGTTGTGTAAAAAACTCATGATTTTATCGCGCTCCAAGTATTTAATAATATTCACGCTGCATCGTTACCGCAGAACGTCTACTACCGTTTCATTGCCGTCCGTGAGGGGGGCCACAACCCGGAGACGCGTGCCACCTCTTCGGACATGCCACAACACCACCCCGCATGTATGAGGGCCCGGTACGACGCTCCGGTGGCATTGCTACCCCCCAGGGCCCCCGTCCCGGCTAACCCTGTAGCGTTTGACCACGGGATCTAGCCCTTTGACTTTGCACGAACGGGCTTTGACCAGTGGACCTCTCCACCCGGTTGTGTTAGGTCGGCCCAGAGGAACACTTTGGAGCAACATCCGGGCCAAACCCACAGCTACATCCACTCCGTGTAGACCCGACGCGTCCGTTTCCCCCCTCCAGGTGCCGGCGGCGGCGGCATCCGTGAGGGGGGGGGCACACCCCGGAGACGCGTGCTGGGCCTTTGCAACCGCCTCAACACTTCCAGATTTGTGAGAGGCCGCCTACGCAAGATTTGACGGTATGCTAGCCCCCGGAGGCCGCCGGCCACAGTCGTAGACGTGCGAAGAGCAATCCGCGTAGAGGGAAGTGTTCAGATACTTCTCCATCACAAAAAATTATGAAAAATTACCATCAGTCCTATAGCACATGTGCCCACGTTGGGTAAAAAACTCATGATTTTATCGCGCTCCAAGTATTTAATAATATTCACGCTGCATCGTTACCGCAGAACGTCTACTACCGTTTCATTGCCGTCCGTGAGGGGGGCCACAACCCGGAGACGCGTGCCGCCTCTTCGGACATGCCACAACACCACCCCGCATGTATGAGGGCCCGGTACGACGCTCCGGTGGCATTGCTACCCCCCAGGGCCCCCGTCCCGGCTAACCCTGTAGCGTTTGACCACGGGATCTAGCCCTTTGACTTTGCACGAACGGGCTTTGACCAGTGGACCTCTCCACCCGGTTGTGTTAGGTCGGCCCAGAGGAACACTTTGGAGCAACATCCGGGCCAAACCCACAGCTACATCCACTCCGTGTAGACCCGACGCGTCTGTTTCCCCCCTCCAGGTGCCAGCGGCGGCGGCGGCCGTGAGGGGGGGGCACACCCCGGAGACGCGTGCTGGGTGTTTGCAACCGCCTCAACACTTCCAAATTTGTGAAAGGCCGCCTACGCAAGATTTGACGGTATGCTAGCCCCCGGAGGCCGCCGGCCACAGTCGTAGACGTGCGAAGAGCAATCCGCGTAGAGGGAAGTGTTCAGATACTTCTCCATCACAAAAAATTATGAAAAATTACCATCAGTCCTATAGCACATGTGCCCACGTTGTGTAAAAAACTCATGATTTTATCGCGCTCCAAGTATTTAACAATATTCACGCTGCATCGTTACCGCAGAACGTCTACTACCGTTTCATTGCCGTCCGTGAGGGGGGCCACAACCCAGAGACGCGTGCCGCCTCTTCGGACATGCCACAACACCACCCCGCATGTATGAGGGCCTGGTACGACGCTCCGGTGGCATTGCTACCCCCCAGGGCCCCCGTCCCGGCTAACCCTGTAGCGTTTGACCACGGGATCTAGCCCTTTGACTTTGCACGGACGGGCTTTGACCAGTGGACCTCTCCACCCGGTTGTGTTAGGTCGGCCCAGAGGAACACTTTGGAGCAACATCCGGGCCAAACCCACAGCTACAACCACTCCGTGTAGACCCGACGCGTCCGTTTCCCCCCTCCAGGTGCCGGCGGCGGCGGCGTCCGTGAGGGGGGGGGCACACCCCGGAGACGCGTGCTGGGCGTTTGCAACCGCCTCAACACTTCCAAATTTGTGAAAGGCCGCCTACGCAAGATTTGACGGTATGCTAGCCCCCGGAGGCCGCCGGCCACAGTCGTAGACGTGCGAAGAGCAATCCGCGTAGAGGGAAGTGTTCAGATACTTCTCCATCACAAAAAATTATGAAAAATTACCATCAGTCCTATAGCACATGTGCCCACGTTGTGTAAAAAACTCATGATTTTATCGCGCTCCAAGTATTTAACAATATTCACGCTGCATCGTTACCGCAGAACGTCTACTAC
>NW_025229853.1:0-12164 GCF_018294505.1 Triticum aestivum | reverse complement strand
GGCTAACCCTGTAGCGTTTAACCACGGGATCTAGCCCTTTGACTTTGCACGGACGGGCTTTGACCAGTGGACCTCTCCACCCGGTTGTGTTAGGTCGGCCCAGAGGAACACTTTGGAGCAACATCCGGGCCAAACCCACAGCTACATCCACTCCGTGTAGACCCGACGCGTCCGTTTCCCCCCTCCAGGTGCCGGCGGCGGCGGCGTCCGTGAGGGGGGGGCACACCCCGGAGACGCGTGCTGGGCGTTTGCAACCGCCTCAACACTTCCAGATTTGTGAGAGGCCGCCTACGCAAGATTTGACGGTATGCTAGCCCCCGGAGGCCGCCGGCCACAGTCGTAGACGTGCGAAGAGCAATCCGCGTAGAGGGAAGTGTTCAGATACTTCTCCATCACAAAAAAATATGAAAAATTACCATCAGTCCTATAGCACATGTGCCCACGTTGTGTAAAAAACTCATGATTTTATTGCGCTCCAAGTATTTAATAATATTCACGCTGCATCGTTACCGGAGAACGTCTACTACCGTTTTATTGCCGTCCGTGAGGGGGGCCACAACCCGGAGACGCGTGCGGCCTCTTCGGACATGCCACAACACCACCCCGCATGTATGAGGGCCCGGTACGACGCTCCGGTGGCATTGCTACCCCCAGGGCCCCCGTCCCGGCTAACCCTGTAGCGTTTGACCACGGGATCTAGCCCTTTGACTTTGCACGGACGGGCTTTGACCAGTGGACCTCTCCACCCGGTTGTGTTAGGTCGGCCCAGAGGAACACTTTGGAGAACATCCGGGCCAAACCCACAGCTACATCCACTCCGTGTAGACCCGACGCGTCTGTTTCCCCCCTCCAGGTGCCGGCGGCGGCGGTGGCCGTGAGGGGGGGGGCACACCCCGGAGACGCGTGCTCGGCGTTTGCAACCGCCTCAACACTTCAGATTTGTGAGAGGCCGCCTACGCAAGATTTGACGGTATGCTAGCCCCCGGAGGCCGCGGGCCACAGTCGTAGACGTGCGAAGAGCAATCCGCGTAGAGGGAAGTGTTCAGATACTTCTCCATCACAAAAAATTATGAAAAATTACCATCAGTCCTATAGCACATGTGCCCACGTTGTGTAAAAAACTCATGATTTTATCGCGCTCCAAGTATTTAATAATATTCACGCTGCATCGTTACCGCAGAACGTCTACTACCGTTTCATTGCCGTCCGTGAGGGGGGCCACAACCCGGAGACGCGTGCCGCCTCTTCGGACATGCCACAACACCACCCCGCATGTATGAGGGCCCGGTACAACGCTCCGGTGGCATTGCTACCCCCAGGGCCCCCGTCCCGGCTAACCCTGTAGCGTTTGACCACGGGATCTAGCCCTTTGACTTTGCACGGACGGGCTTTGACCAGTGGACCTCTCCACCCGGTTGTGTTAGGTCGGCCCAGAGGAACACTTTGGAGCAACATCCGGGCCAAACCCACAGCTACATCCACTCCGTGTAGACCCGACGCGTCCGTTTCCCCCCTCAAGGTGCCGGCGGCGGCGGCGTCCGTGAGGGGGGGGGGGAACACCCCGGAGACGCGTGCTGGGCGTTTGCAACCGCCTCAACACTTCCAGATTTGTGAGAGGCCGCCTACGCAAGATTTGACGGTATGCTAGCCCCCGGAGGCCGCCGGCCACAGTCATAGACGTGCGAAGAGCAATCCGCGTAGAGGGAAGTGTTCAGATACTTCTCCATCACAAAAAATTATGAAAAATTACCATCAGTCCTATAGCACATGTGCCCACGTTGTGTAAAAAACTCATGATTTTATCGCGCTCCAAGTATTTAATAATATTCACGCTGCATCGTTACCGCAGAACGTCTACTACCGTTTCATTGCCATCCGTGAGGGGGGCCACAACCCGGAGACGCGTGCCGCCTCTTCGGACATGCCACAACACCACCCCGCATGTATGAGGGCCCGGTACGACGCTCCGGTGGCATTGCTACCCCCAGGGCCCCCGTCCCGGCTAACCCTGTAGCGTTTGACCACGGGATCTAGTCCTTTGACTTTGCACGGACGGGCTTTGACCAGTGGACCTCTCCACCCGGTTGTGTTAGGTCGGCCCAGAGGAACACTTTGGAGCAACATCCGGGCCAAACCCACAGCTACATCCACTCCGTGTAGACCCGACGCGTCCGTTTCCCCCCTCCAGGTGCCGGCGGCGGCGACGTCCGTGAGGGGGGGGGGCACACCCCGAAGACGCGTGCTGGGTGTTTGCAACCGCCTCAACACTTCCAGATTTGTGAGAGGCCACCTACGCAAGATTTGACGGTATGCTAGCCCCCGGAGGTCGCCGGCCACAGTCGTAGACGTGCGAAGAGCAATCCGCGTAGAGGGAAGTGTTCAGATACTTCTCCATCACAAAAAATTATGAAAAATTACCATCAGTCCTATAGCACATGTGCCCACGTTGTGTAAAAAACTCATGATTTTATCGCGCTCCAAGTATTTAATAATATTCACGCTGCATCGTTACCGCAGAACGTCTACTACCGTTTCATTGCCGTCCGTGAGGGGGGCCACAACCCGGAGACGCGTGCCGCCTCTTCGGACATGCCACAACACCACCCCTCATGTATGAGGGCCCGGTACAACGCTCCGGTGGCATTGCTACCCCCAGGGCCCCCGTCCCGGCTAACCCTGTAGCGTTTGACCACGGGATCTAGCCCTTTGACTTTGCACGGACGGGCTTTGACCACTGGACCTCTCCACCCGGTTGTGTTAGGTCGGCCCAGAGGAACACTTTGGAGCAACATCCGGGCCAAACCCACAGCTACATCCACTCCGTGTAGACCCGACGCGTCCGTTTCCCCCCTCCAGGTGCCGGCGGCGGCGGCGTCCGTGAGGGGGGGGGCACACCCCGGAGACGCGTGCTGGGCGTTTGCAACCGCCTCAACACTTCCAGATTTGTGAGAGGCCGCCTACGCAAGATTTGACGGTATGCTAGCCCCCGGAGGCCGCCGGCCACAGTCGTAGACGTGCGAAGAGCAATCCGCGTAGAGGGAAGTGTTCAGATACTTCTCCATCACAAAAAATTATGAAAAATTACCATCAGTCCTATAGCACATGTGCCCACGTTGTGTAAAAAACTCATGATGTTATCGCGCTCCAAGTATTTAATAATATTCACGCTGCATCGTTACCGCAGAACGTCTACTACCGTTTCATTGCCGTCCG
Organism: Triticum aestivum; assembly: GCF_018294505.1. Classification (NCBI taxonomy): domain Eukaryota; kingdom Viridiplantae; phylum Streptophyta; class Magnoliopsida; order Poales; family Poaceae; genus Triticum; species Triticum aestivum. The sequence continues at coordinate 8,951 of NW_025229853.1, read as the reverse complement.
TGAGGGGGGCCACAACCCGGAGACGCGTGCCGCCTCTTCGGACATGCCACAACACCACCCCGCATGTATGAGGGCCCGGTACGACGCTCCGGTGGCATTGCTACCCCCCAGGGCCCCGTCCCGGCTAACCCTGTAGCGTTTGACCACGGGATCTAGCCCTTTGACTTTGCACGGACGGGCTTTGACAAGTGGACCTCTCCACCCGGTTGTGTTAGGTCGGCCCAGAGGAACACTTTGGAGCAACTTCCGGGCCAAACCCACAGCTACATCCACTCCGTGTAGACCCGACGCGTCCGTTTCCCCCCTCCAGGTGCCGGCGGCGGCGGCGTCCGTGAGGGGGGGGCACACCCCGGAGATGCGTGATGGGCGTTTGCAACCGCCTCAACACTTCCAGATTTGTGAGAGGCCGCCTACGCAAGATTTGACGGTATGCTAGCCCCCGGAGGCCGCCGGCCACAGTCGTAGACGTGCGAAGAGCAATCCGCGTAGAGGGAAGTGTTCAGATACTTCTCCATCACAAAAAATTATGAAAAATTACCATCAGTCCTATAGCACATGTGCCCACGTTGTGTAAAAAACTCATGATTTTATCGCGGTCCAAGTATTTAATAATATTCACGCTGCATCGTTACCGCAGAACGTCTACTACCGTTTCATTGCCGTCCGTGAGGGGGGCCACAACCCGGAGACGCGTGCCGCCTCTTCGGACATGCCACAACACCACCCCGCATGTATGAGGGCCCGGTACGACGCTCCGGTGGCATTGCTACCCCCCAGGGCCCCCGTCCCGGTTAACCCTGTAGCGTTTGACCACGAGATCTAGCCCTTTGACTTTGCACGGACGGGCTTTGACCAGTGGACCTCTCCACCCGGTTGTGTTAGGTCGGCCCAGAGGAACACTTTGGAGCAACATCCGGGCCAAACCCACAGCTACATCCACTCCGTGTAGACCCGACGCGTCCGTTTCCCCCCTCCAGGTGCCGGCGGCGGTGGCGTCCGTGAGGGGGGGGGGCACACCCCGGAGACGCGTGCTGGGCGTTTGCAACCGCCTCAACACTTCTAGATTTGTGAGAGGCCGCCTACGCAAGATTTGACGGTATGCTAGCCCCCGGAGGCCGCCGGCCACAGTCGTAGACGTGCGAAGAGCAATCCGCGTAGAGGGAAGTGTTCAGATACTTCTCCATCACAAAAAATTATGAAAAATTACCATCAGTCCTATAGCACATGTGCCCACGTTGTGTAAAAAACTCATGATTTTATCGCGGTCCAAGTATTTAATAATATTCACGCTGCATCGTTACCGCAGAACGTCTACTACCGTTTCATTGCCGTCCATGAGGGGGGCCACAACCCGGAGACGCATGCCGCCTCTTCGGACATGCCACAACACCACCCCGCATGTATGAGGGCCCGGTACGACGCTCCGGTGGCATTGCTACCCCCCAGGGCCCCCGTCCCGGCTAACCCTGTAGCGTTTGACCACGGGATCTAGCCCTTTGACTTTGCACGGACGGGCTTTGACCAGTGGACCTCTCCACCCGGTTGTGTTAGGTCGGCCTAGAGGAACACTTTGGAGCAACATCCGGGCCAAACCCACAGCTACATCCACTCCGTGTAGACCCAACGCGTCCGTTTCCCCCCTCCAGGTGCCGGCGGCGGCGGCGTCCGTGAGGGGGGGGCACACCCCGGAGACACGTGCTGGGCGTTTGCAACCGCCTCAACACTTCCATATTTGTGAGAGGCCGTCTACGCAAGATTTGACGGTATGCTAGCCCCCGGAGGCCGCCGACCACAGTCGTAGACGTGCGAAGAGCAATCCGCGTAGAGGGAAGTGTTCAGATACTTCTCCATCACAAAAAATTATGAAAAATTACCATCAGTCCTATAGCACATGTGCCCACGTTGTGTAAAAAACTCATGATTTTATCGCGCTCCAAGTATTTAATAATATTCACGCTGCATCGTTACCGCAGAACGTCTACTACCGTTTCATTGCCGTCCGTGAGGGGGGCCACAACCGGGAGACGCGTGCCGCCTCTTCGGACATGCCACAACACCACCCCGCATGTATGAGGGCCCGGTATGACGCTCCGGTGGCATTGCTACCCCCCCAGGGCCCCCGTCCCGGCTAACCCTGTAGCGTTTGACCACGGGATCTAGCCCTTTGACTTTGCACGGACGGGCTTTGACCAGTGGACCTCTCCACCCGGTTGTGTTAGGTCGGCCCAGAGGAACACTTTGGAGCAACATCCGGGCCGAACCCACAGCAACATCCACTCCGTGTAGACCCGACGCGTCCGTTTCCCCCCTCCAGGTGCCGGCGGCGGCGGCGTCCGTGAGGGGGGGGGCACACCCCGGAGACGCGTGCTGGGCGTTTGCAACCGCCTCAACACTTCCAGATTTGTGAGAGGCCGCCTACGCAAGATTTGACGGTATGCTAGCCCCCGGAGGCCGCCGGCCACAGTCGTAGACGTGCGAAGAGCAATCCGCGTAGAGGGAAGTGTTCAGATACTTCTCCATCACAAAAAATTATGCAAAATTACCATCAGTCCTATAGCACATGTGCCCACGTTGTGTAAAAAACTCATGATTTTATCGCGCTCCAAGTATTTAATAATATTCACGCTGCATCGTTACCGCAGAACGTCTACTACCGTTTCATTGCCGTCCGTGAGGGGGGCCACAACCCGGAGACGCGTGCCGCCTCTTCGGACATGGCACAACACCACCCCGCATGTATGAGGGCCCGGTACGACGCTCCGGTGGCATTGCTACCCCCCAGGGCCCCCGTCCCGGCTAACCCTGTAGCGTTTGACCACGGGATCTAGCCCTTTGACTTTGCATGGACGGGCTTTGACCAGTGGACCTCTCCACCCGGTTGTGTTAGGTCGGCCCAGAGGAACACTTTGGAGAAACATCCGGGCCAAACCCACAGCTACATCCACTCCGTGTAGACCCGACGCGTCCGTTTCCCCCCTCCAGGTGCCGGCGGCGGCGGCGTCCGTGAGGGGGGGGGGCACACCCCGGAGACGCGTGCTGGGCGTTTGCAACCGCCTCAACACTTCCAGATTTGTGAGAGGCCGCCTACGCAAGATTTGACGGTATGCTGGCCCCCGGAGGCCGCCGGCCACAGTCGTAGACGTGCGAAGAGCAATCCGCGTAGAGGGAAGTGTTCAGATACTTCTCCATCACAAAAAATTATGCAAAATTACCATCAGTCCTATAGCACATGTGCCCACGTTGTGTAAAAAACTCATGATTTTATCGCGCTCCAAGTATTTAATAATATTCACGCTGCATCGTTACCGCAGAACGTCTACTACCGTTTCATTGCCGTCCGTGAGGGGGGCCACAACCCGGAGACGTGTGCCGCCTCTTCGGACATGCCACAACACCACCCCGCATGTATGAGGGCCCGGTACGACGCTCCGGTGGCATTGCTACCCCCCAGGGCCCCCGTCCCGGCTAACCCTGTAGCGTTTGACCACGGGATCTAGCCCTTTGACTTTGCACGGACGGGCTTTGACCATTGGATCTCTCCACCCGGTTGTGTTAGGTCGGCCCAGAGGAACACTTTGGAGCAACATCCGGGCCAAACCCACAGCTACATCCACTCCGTGTAGACCCGACGCGTCCGTTTCCCCCCTCCAGGTGCCGACGGCGGCGGCGGCCGTGAGGGGGGGGGGCACACCCCGGAGACGCGTGCTGGGCGTTTGCAACCGCCTCAACACTTCCAGATTTGTGAGAGGCCGCCTACGCAAGATTTGACGGTATGCTAGCCCCCGGAGGCCGCCGGCCACAGTCGTAGACGTGCGAAGAGCAATCCGCGTAGAGGGAAGTGTTCAGATACTTCTCCATCACAAAAAATTATGAAAAATTACCATCAGTCCTATAGCACATGTGCCCACGTTGTGTAAAAAACTCATGATTTTATCGCGCTCCAAGTATTTAATAATATTCACGCTGCATCGTTACCGCAGAACGTCTACTACCGTTTCATTGCCGTCCGTGAGGGGGGCCACAACCCGGAGACGCGTGCCGCCTCTTCGGACATGCCACAACACCACCCCGCATGTATGAGGGCCCGGTACGATGCTCCGGTGGCATTGCTACCCCCAGGGCCCACGTCCCGGCTAACCCTGTAGCGTTTGACCACGGGATCTAGCCCTTTGACTTTGCACGGACGGGCTTTGACCAGTGGACCTCTCCACCCGGTTGTGTTAGGTCGGCCCAGAGGAACACTTTGGAGCAACATCCGGGCCAAACCCACAGCTACATCCACTACGTGTAGACCCGACGCGTCCGTTTCCCCCCTCCAGGTGCCGGCGGCGGCGACGTCCGTGAGGGGGGGGGCACACCCCGAAGACGCGTGCTGGGTGTTTGCAACCGCCTCAACACTTCCAGATTTGTGAGAGGCCACCTACGCAAGATTTGACGGTATGCTAGCCCCCGGAGGTCGCCGGCCACAGTCGTAGACGTGCGAAGAGCAATCCGCGTAGAGGGAAGTGTTCAGATACTTCTCCATCACAAAAAATTATGAAAAATTACCATCAGTCCTATAGCACATGTGCCCACGTTGTGTAAAAGACTCATGATTTTATCGCGCTCCAAGTATTTAATAATATTCACGCTGCATCGTTACCGCAGAACGTCTACTACCGTTTCATTGCCGTCCGTGAGGGGGGCCACAACCCGGAGACGCGTGCCGCCTCTTCGGACATGCCACAACACCACCCCGCATGTATGAGGGCCCGGTACGACGCTCCGGTGGCATTGCTACCCCCCAGGGCCCCCGTCCCGGCTAACCCTGTAGCGTTTGACCACGGGATCTAGCCCTTTGACTTTGCACGGACGGGCTTTGACCAGTGGACCTCTCCACCCGGTTGTGTTAGGTCGGCCCAGAGGAACACTTTGGAGCAACATCCGGGCCAAACCCACAGCTACATCCACTCCGTGTAGACCCGACGCGTCCGTTTCCCCCCTCCAGGTGCCGGCGGCGGCAGCGTCCGTGAGGGGGGGGCACACCCCGGAGACGCGTGCTGGGCGTTTGCAACCGCCTCAACACTTCCAGATTTGTGAGAGGCCACCTACGCAAGATTTGACGGTATGCTAGCCCCCGGAGGCCGCCGGCCACAGTCGTAGACGTGCGAAGAGCAATCCGCGTAGAGGGAAGTGTTCAGATACTTCTCCATCACAAAAAATTATGAAAAATTACCATCAGTCCTATAGCACATGTGCCCACGTTGTGTAAAAAACTCATGATTTTATCGCGCTCCAAGTACTTAATAATATTCACGCTGCATCGTTAGCGCAGAACGTCTACTACCATTTCATTGCCGTCCGTGAGGGGGGCCACAACCCGGAGACGCGTGCCGCCTCTTCGGACATGCCACAACAGCACCCCGCATGTATGAGGGCCCGGTACGACGCTCCGGTGGCATTGCTACCCCCAGGGCCCCCGTCCCGGCTAACCCTGTAGCGTTTGACCACGGGATCTAGCCCTTTGACTTTGCACGGACGGGCTTTGACCAGTGGACCTCTCCACCCGGTTGTGTTAGGTCGGCCCAGAGGAACACTTTGGAGCAACATCCGGGCCAATCCCACAGCTACATCCACTCCGTGTAGACCCGACGCGTCCGTTTCCCCCCTCCAGGTGCCGGCGGCGGCGGCGGCCGTGAGGGGGGGGCACACCCCGGAGACGCGTGCTGGGCGTTTGCAACCGCCTCAACACTTCCAGATTTGTGAGAGGCCGCCTACGCAAGATTTGATGGTATGCTAGCCCCCGGAGGCCGCCGGCCACAGTCGTAGACGTGCGAAGAGCAATCCGCGTAGAGGGAAGTGTTCAGATACTTCTCCATCACAAAAAATTATGAAAAATTACCATCAGTCCTATAGCACATGTGCCCACGTTGTGTAAAAAACTCATGATTTTATCGCGCTCCAAGTATTTAATAATATTCACGCTGCATCGTTACCGCAGAACGTCTACTACTGTTTCATTGCCGTCCGTGAGGGGGGCCACAACCCGGAGACGCGTGCCGCCTCTTCGGACATGCCACAACACCACCCCGCATGTATGAGGGCCCGGTATGACGCTCCGATGGCATTGCTACCCCCCAGGGCCCCCGTCCCGGCTAACCCTGTAGCGTTTGACCACGGGATCTAGCCCTTTGACTTTGCACGGACGGGCTTTGACCAGTGGACCTCTCCACCCGGTTGTGTTAGATCGGCCCAGAGGAACACTTTGGAGCAACATCCGGGCCAAACCCACAGCTACATCCACTCCGTGTAGACCCGACGCGTCTGTTTCCCCCCTCCAGGTGCCGGCGGCGGCGGCGGCCGTGAGGGGGGGGGCACACCCCGGAGACGCATGCTGGGCGTTTGCAACCGCCTCAACACTTCAGATTTGTGAGAGGCCGCCTACGCAAGATTTGACGGTATGCTAGCCCCCGGAGGCCGCGGGCCACAGTCGTAGACGTGCGAAGAGCAATCCGCGTAGAGGGAAGTGTTCAGATACTTCTCCATCACAAAAAATTATGAAAAATTACCATCAGTCCTATAGCACATGTGCCCACGTTGTGTAAAAAACTCATGATTTTATCGCGCTCCAAGTATTTAATAATATTCACGCTGCATCGTTACCGCAGAACGTCTACTACCGTTTCATTGCCGTCCGTGAGGGGAGCCACAACCCGGAGACGCGTGCCGCCTCTTCGGACATGCAACAACACCACCCCGCATGTATGAGGGCCCGGTACGACGCTCCGGTGGCATTGCTACCCCCAGGGCCCCCGTCCCGGCTAACCCTGTAGCGTTTGACCACGGGATCTAGCCCTTTGACTTTGCACGGACGGGCTTTGACCAGTGGACCTCTCCACCCGGTTGTGTTAGGTCGGCCCAGAGGAACACTTTGGAGCAACATCCGGGCCAAACCCACAGCTACATCCACTCCGTGTAGACCTGACGCGTCCGTTTCCCCCCTCCAGGTGCCGGCGGCGGCGGCGGCCGTGAGGGGGGGGCACACCCCGGAGACGCGTGCTGGGCGTTTGCAACCGCCTCAACACTTCCAGATTTGTGAGAGGCCGCCTACGCAAGATTTGATGGTATGCTAGCCCCCGGAGGCCGCCGGCCACAGTCGTAGACGTGCGAAGAGCAATCCGCGTAGAGGGAAGTGTTCAGATACTTCTCCATCACAAAAAATTATGAAAAATTACCATCAGTCCTATAGCACATGTGCCCACGTTGTGTAAAAAACTCATGATTTTATCGCGCTCCAAGTATTTAATAATATTCACGCTGCATCGTTACCGCAGAACGTCTACTACCGTTTCATTGCCGTCCGTGAGGGGGGCCACAACCCGGAGACGCGTGCCGCCTCTTCGGACATGCCACAACACCACCCCGCATGTATGAGGGCCCGGTATGACGCTCCGGTGGCATTGCTACCCCCCAGGGCCCCCGTCCCGGCTAACCCTGTAGCGTTTGACCACGGGATCTAGCCCTTTGACTTTGCACGGACGGGCTTTGACCAGTGGACCTCTCCACCCGGTTGTGTTAGATCGGCCCAGAGGAACACTTTGGAGCAACATCCGGGCCAAACCCACAGCTACATCCACTCCGTGTAGACCCGACGCGTCCGTTTCCCCCCTCCAGGTGCCGGCGGCGGCGACGTCCGTGAGGGGGGGGGGCACACCCCGAAGACGCGTGTTGGGCGTTTGCAACCGCCTCAACACTTCAGATTTGTGAGAGGCCGCCTACGCAAGATTTGACGGTATGCTAGCCCCCGGAGGCCGCGGGCCACAGTCGTAGACGTGCGAAGAGCAATCCGCGTAGAGGGAAGTGTTCAGATACTTCTCCATCACAAAAAATTATGAAAAATTACCATCAGTCCTATTGCACATGTGCCCACGTTGTGTAAAAAACTCATGATTTTATCGCGCTCCAAGTATTTAATAATATTCACGCTGCATCGTTACCGCAGAACGTCTACTACCGTTTCATTGCCGTCCGTGAGGGGGGCCACAACCCGGAGACGCGTGCCGCCTCTTCGGACATGCCACAACACCACCCCGCATGTATGAGGGCCCGGTACGACGCTCCGGTGGCATTGCTACCCCCCAGGGCCCCCGTCCCGGCTAACCCTGTAGCGTTTGACCACGGGATCTAGCCCTTTGACTTTGCACGGACGGGCTTTGACCAGTGGACCTCTCCACCCGGTTGTGTTAGGTCGGCCCAGAGGAACACTTTGGAGCAACATCCGGGCCAAACCCACAGCTGCATCCACTCCGTGTAGACCCGACGCGTCCGTTTCCCCCCTCCAGGTGCCGGCGGCGGCGACGTCCGTGAGAGGGGGGCACACCCCGAAGACGCGTGCTGGGCGTTTGCAACTGCCTCAACACTTCCAGATTTGTGAGAGGCCGCCTACGCAAGATTTGACGGTATGCTAGCCCCCGGAGGTCGCCGGCCACAGTCGTAGACGTGCGAAGAGCAATCCGCGTAGAGGGAAGTGTTCAGATACTTCTCCATCACAAAAAATTATGAAAAATTACCATCAGTCCTATAGCACATGTGCCCACGTTGTGTAAAAAACTCATGATTTTATCGCGCTCCAAGTATTTAATAATATTCACGCTGCATCGTTACCGCAGAACGTCTACTACCGTTTCATTGCCGTCCGTGAGGGGGGCCACAACCCGGAGACGCGTGCCGCCTCTTCGGACATGCCACAACACCACCCCGCATGTATGAGGGCCCGGTACGATGCTCCGGTGGCATTGCTACCCCCAGGGCCCACGTCCCGGCTAACCCTGTAGCGTTTGACCACGGGATCTAGCCCTTTGACTTTGCACGGACGGGCTTTGACCAGTGGACCTCTCCACCCGGTTGTGTTAGGTCGGCCCAGAGGAACACTTTGGAGCAACATCCGGGCCAAACCCACAGCTACATCCACT
>NW_025229852.1:17928-18503 GCF_018294505.1 Triticum aestivum | reverse complement strand
GAAAGAGATTGTCCGTTTTGTACACGAAGTGCATCCAGTTTTTTCCGTAACCCTCTCAACTTTCTTGCACATGCTATTTGTATGAAATGATGATATCATGCCAACTTGCAACCTTTTCAGAGTTCATTTGAAATGCTTTTCAATTTTAGGGTCTTATAGCTCAAAATAATTAGTAAATGCATGACAAATAACAAATGAAGTCAGAAAGGATTGAAAAATGATGATGTGGCTTTGAATGGTGCATTTTGAACACACAAAAAGTCATGAGTTCAAATAAGTTTTAAAAACTGAAATCCCTTTGTAACAGACGAGTTTCCGGATGAAATCCTGATACTTTGAAAGAGATTGTCCGTTTTGTACACGAAGTGCATCCAGTTTTTGCCGTAACCCTCTCAACTTTCATGCGCACGCTATGTGGATGAAATGATGATATCATGCCAACTTTCAACCTTTTCAGAGTTCATTTGAAATGCTTTTCAATTTTAGGGTCTTATAGCTCAAAATAATTAGTAAATGCATGAAAAATAACAAATGAAGTAAGAAAGGATTTAAAAATGATGATGTGACTTTGAATG
>NW_025229852.1:10412-15729 GCF_018294505.1 Triticum aestivum | reverse complement strand
TGTGGCTTTGAATGGTGCATTTTGAACACACAAAAAGTCAGGAGTTCAAATAAGTTTTAAAAAATGAAATCCCTTTGTAACAGACGAGTTTCCGGATGAAATCCTGATACTTTGAAAGAGATTGTCCGTTTTGTACACGAAGTGCATCCAGTTTTTGCCGTAACCCTCTCAACTTTCTTGCACATGCTATGTGGATGAAATGATGATATCATGCCAACTTTCAACCTTTTCAGAGTTCATTTGAAATGCTTTTCAATTTTAGGGTCTTCTAGCTCAAAATAATTAGTAAATGCATGACAAATAACAAATGAAGTCAGAAAGGATTGAAAAATGATGATGTGGCTTTGAATGGTGCATTTTGAACACACAAAAAGTCATGAGTTCAAATAAGTTTTAAAAACTGAAATCCCTTTGTAACAGACGAGTTTCCGGATGAAATCCTGATACTTTGAAAGAGATTGTCCGTTTTGTACACGAAGTGCATCCAGTTTTTGCCGTAACCCTCTCAACTTTCTTGCACATGCTATGTGGATGAAATGATGATATCATGCCCACTTTCAACCTTTTCAGAGTTCATTTGAAATGCTTTTCACTTTTAGGGTCTTATAGCTCAAAATAATTAGTAAATGCATGAAAAATAACAAATGAAGTAAGAAAGGATTGAAAAATGATGATGTGGCTTTGAATGGTGCATTTTGAACACACAAAAAGTCAGGAGTTCAAATAAGTTTTAAAAAATGAAATCCCTTTCTAACAGACGAGTTTCCGGATGAAATCCTGATACTTTGAAAGAGATTGTCCGTTTTGTACACGAAGTGCATCCAGTTTTTGCCGTAACCCTCTCAACTTTCTTGCACATGCTATGTGGATGAAATGATGATATCATGCCAACTTTCAACCTTTTGAGAGTTCATTTGAAATGCTTTTCAATTTTAGGGTCTTATAGCTCTAAATAATTAGTAAATGCATGAAAAATAACAAATGAAGTAAGAAAGGATTGAAAAATGATGATGTGGCTTTGAATGGTGCATTTTGAACACACAAAAAGTCAGGAGTTCAAATAAGTTTTAAAAAATGAAATCCCTTTGTAACACACGAGTTTCCGGATGAAATCCTGATACTTTGAAAGAGATTGTCCGTTTTGTACACGAAGTGCATCCAGTTTTGCCGTAACCCTCTCAACTTTCTTGCACATGCTATGTGGATGAAATGATGATATCATGCCAACTTGCAACCTTTTCAGAGTTCATTTGAAATGCTTTTCAATTTTAGGGTCTTATAGCTCAAAATAATTAGTAAATGCATGAAAAATAACAAATGAAGTAAGAAAGGATTGAAAAATGATGATGTGGCTTTGAATGGTGCATTTTGAACACACAAAAATTCAGGAGTTCAAATAAGTTTTAAAAAATGAAATCCCATTGTAACAGACGAGTTTCCGGATGAAATCCTGATACTTTGAAAGAGATTGTCCGTTTTGTACACGAAGTGCATCCAGTTTTTGCCGTAACCCTCTCAACTTTCTTGCACATGCTATGTGGATGAAATGATGATATCATGCCAACTTTCAACCTTGTCAGAGTTCATTCGAAATGCTTTTCAATTTTAGGGTCTTCTAGCTCAAAATAATTAGTAAATGCATGACAAATAACAAATGAAGTCAGAAAGGATTGAAAAATGATGATGTGGCTTTGAATGGTGCATTTTGAACACACAAAAAGTCATGAGTTCAAATAAGTTTTAAAAACTGAAATCCCTTTGTAACAGACGAGTTTCCGGATGAAATCCTGATACTTTGAAAGAGATTGTCCGTTTTGTACACGAAGTGCATCCAGTTTTTGCCGTAACCCTCTCAACTTTCTTGCACATGCTATGTGGATGAAATGATGATATCATGCCCACTTTCAACCTTTTCAGAGTTCATTTGAAATGCTTTTCACTTTTAGGGTCTTATAGCTCAAAATAATTAGTAAATGCATGAAAAATAACAAATGAGGTAAGAAAGGATTGAAAAATGATGATGTGGCTTTGAATGGTGCATTTTGAACACACAAAAAGTCAGGAGTTCAAATAAGTTTTAAAAAATGAAATCCCTTTGTAACAGACGAGTTTCTGGATGAAATCCTGATACTTTGAAAGAGATTGTCCATTTTGTACACGAAGTGCATCCAGTTTTTGCCGTAACCCTCTCAACTTTATTGCACATGCTATGTGGATGAAATGATGATATCATGCCAACTTGCAACCTTTTCAGAGTTCATTTGAAATGCTTTTCAATTTTAGGGTCTTATAGCTCAAAATAATTAGTAAATGCATGAAAAATAACAAATGAAGTAAGAAAGGATTGAAAAATGATGGTGTGGCTTTGAATGGTGCATTTTGAACACACAAAAAGTCAGGAGTTCAAATAAGTTTTAAAAAATGAAATCCCTTTGTAACAGACGAGTTTCCGGATGAAATCCTGATACTTTGAAAGAGATTGTCCGTTTTGTACACGAAGTGCATCCAGTTTTTGCCGTAACCCTCTCAACTTTCATGCGCATGCTATGTGGATGAAATGATGATATCATGCCAACTTTCAACCTTTTCAGAGTTCATTTGAAATGCTTTTCAATTTTAGGGTATTATAGCTCAAAATAATTAGTAAATGCATGAAAAATAACAAATGAAGTAAGAAAGGATTGAAAAATGATGATGTGGCTTTGAATGGTGCATTTTGAACACACAAAAAGTCATGAGTTCAAATAAGTTTTAAAAACTGAAATCCCTTTGTAACAGACGAGTTTCCGGATGAAATCCTGATACTTTGAAAGAGATTGTCCGTTTTGTACACGAAGTGCATCCAGTTTTTGCCGTAACCCTCTCAACTTTCATGCGCATGCTATGTGGATGTGCTATGTGGATGAAATGATGATATCATGCCAACTTTCAACCTTTTCAGAGTTCATTTGAAATGCTTTTCAATTTTAGGGTCTTATAGCTCAAAATAATTAGTAAATGCATGAAAAATAACAAATGAAGTAAGAAAGGATTGAAAAATGATGATGTGGCTTTGAATGGTGCATTTTGAACACACAAAAAGTCAGGAGTTCAAATAAGTTTTAAAAAATGAAATCCCGTTGTAACAGACGAGTTTCCGGATGAAATCCTGATACTTTGAAAGAGATTGTCCGTTTTGTACATGAAGTGCATCCAGTTTTTGCCGTAACCCTCTCAACTTTCTTGCACATGCTATGTGGATGAAATGATGATATCATGCCAACTTTCAACCTTTTCAGAGTTCATTTGAAATGCTTTTCAATTTTAGGGTCTTATAGCTCAAAATAATTAGTAAATGCATGAAAAATAACAAATGAAGTAAGAAAGGATTGAAAAATGATGATGTGGCTTTGAATGGTGCATTTTGAACACACAAAAAGTCAGGAGTTCAAATAAGTATTAAAAAATGAAATCCCTTTGTAACAGACGAGTTTCCGGATGAAATCCTGATACTTTGAAAGAGATTGTCCGTTTTGTACACGAAGTGCATCCAGTTTTTGCCGTAACCCTCTCAACTTTCATGCGCATGCTATGTGGATGAAATGATGATATCATGCCAACTTTCAACCTTTTCAGAGTTCATTTGAAATGCTTTTCAATTTTAGGGTCTTATAGCTCAAAATAATTAGTAAATGCATGAAAAATAACAAATGAAGTAAGAAAGGATTGAAAAATGATGATGTGGCTTTGAATGGTGCATTTTGAACACACAAAAAGTCAGGAGTTCAAATAAGTTTTAAAAAATGAAATCTCTTTGTAACAGACGAGTTTCCGGATGAAATGCTGATACTTTGAAAGAGATTGTCCGTTTTGTACACGAAGTGCATCCAGTTTTTGCCGTAACCCTCTCAACTTTCTTGCACATGCTATGTGGATGAAATGACGATATCATGCCAACTTTCAACCTTTTCAGAGTTCATTTGAAATGCTTTTCAATTTTAGGGTCTTATAGCTCAAAATAATTAGTAAATGCATGAAAAATAACAAATGAAGTAAGAAATGATTGAAAAATGATGATGTGGCTTTGAATGGTGCATTTTGAACACACAAAAAGTCAGGAGTTCAAATAAGTTTTAAAAAATGAAATCCCTTTGTAACAGACGAGTTTTCGGATGAAATCCTGATACTTTGAAAGAGATTGTCCGTTTTGTACACGAAGTGCATCCAGTTTTTGCCGTAACCCTCTCAACTTTCTTGCACATGCTATGTGGATGAAATGATGATATCATGCCAACTTTCAACCTTTTCAGAGTTCATTTGAAATGCTTTTCAATTTTAGGGTCTTATAGCACAAAATAATTAGTAAATGCATGAGAAATAACAAATGAAGTCAGAAAGGATTGAAAAATGATGATGTGGCTTTGAATGGTGCATTTTGAACACACAAAAAGTCAGGAGTTCAAATAAGGTTTAAAAAATGAAATCCCTTTGTAACAGACGAGTTTCCGGATGAAATCCTGATACTTTGAAAGAGATTGTCCGTTTTGTACACGAAGTGCATCCAGTTTTTGCCGTAACCCTCTCAACTTTCTTGCACATGCTATGTGGATGAAATGATGATATCATGCCAACTTTCAACCTTTTTAGAGTTCATTTGAAATGCTTTTCAATTTTAGGGTCTTATAGCTCAAACTAATTAGTAAATGCATGAAAAATAAGAAATGAAGTCAGAAAGGATTGAAAAATGATGATGTGGCTTTGAATGGTGCATTTTGAACACACAAAAAGTCAGGAGTTCAAATAAGTTTTAAAAAATGAAATCCCTTTGTAACAGACGAGTTTCCGGATGAAATCCTGATACTTTGAAAGAGATTGTCCGTTTTGTACACGAAGTGCATCCAGTTTTTGCCGTAACCCTCTCAACTTTCTTGCACATGCTATGTGGATGAAAAGATGATATCATGCCAACTTTCAACCTTTTCAGAGTTCATTTGAAATGCTTTTTAATTTTAGGGTCTTATAGCTCAAAATAATAAGTAAATGCATGACAAATAACAAATGAAGTAAGAAAAGATTGAAAAATGATGATGTGGCTTTGAATGGTGCATTTTGAACACACAAAAAGTCAGGAGTTCAAATAAGTTTAAAAAAATGAAATCCTGTTGTAACAGACGAGTTTCCGAATGAAATCCTGATACTTTGAAAGAGATTGTCCGTTTTGTACACGAAGTGCATCCAGTTTTGCCGTACCCCTCTCAACTTTCTTGCACATGCTATGTGGATGAAATGATGTTATCATGCCAACTTTCAACCTTTTGAGATTTCATTTGAAATGCTT
>NW_025229852.1:9685-10402 GCF_018294505.1 Triticum aestivum | reverse complement strand
TAAGTTTTAAAAAATGAAATCCCTTTGTAACAGACGAGTTTCGGGATGAAATCCTGATACTTTGAAAGAGATTGTCCGGTTTGTACACGAAGTGCATCCAGTTTTTGCCGTAACCCGCTCAACTTTCTTGCCCATGCTATGTGGATGAAATGATGATATCATGCCAACTTTCAACCTTTTCAGAGTTCATTTGAAATGCTTTTCAATTTTAGGGTCTTATAGCTCAAAATAATTAGTAAATGCATGACAAATAACAAATGAAGTAAGAAAGGATTGAAAAATGATGATGTGGCTTTCAATGGTGCATTTTGAACACACAAAAAGTACGGAGTTCAAATAAGTTTTAAAAAATGAAATCCCTTTCTAACAGACGAGTTTCGGGATGAAATCCTGATACTTTGAAAGAGATTGTCCGTTTTGTACACGAAGTGCATCCAGATTTTGCCGTAACCCTCTCAAATTTCTTGCACATGCTATGTGGATGAAATGATGATATCATGCCAACTTGCATCCTTTTGAGAGTTCATTTGAAATGCTTTTCAATTTTACGGTCTTATAGCTCAAAATAATTAGTAAATGCATGAAAAATAACAAATGAAGTAAGAAAGGATTGAAAAATGATGATGTGGCTTTGAATGGTGCATTTTGAACACACAAAAAGTCAGGAGTTCAAATAAGTTTTAAAAAATGAAATCCCTTTGTAACAGACGAGTTTCC
>NW_025229852.1:3341-4439 GCF_018294505.1 Triticum aestivum | reverse complement strand
ACATGCTATGTGGATGAAATGATGATATCATGCCAACTTTCAACCTTTTGAGAGTTCATTTGAAATGCTTTTCAATTTTAGGGTCTTATAGCTCAAAATAATTAGTAAATGCATGAAAAATAACAAATGAAGTAAGAAAGGATTGAAAAATGATGATGTGGCTTTGAATGGTGCATTTTGAACACACAAAAAGTCAGGAGTTCAAATAAGTTCTAAAAAATGAAATCCCTTTGTAACAGACGAGTTTCCGGATGAAATCCTGATACTTTGAAAGAGATTGTCCGTTTTGTACACGAAGTGCATCCAGTTTTTGCCGTAACCCTCTCAACTTTCTTGCACATGCTATGTGGATGAAATGATGATATCATGCCAACTTTCAACCTTTTCAGAGTTCATTTGAAATGCTTTTCAATTTTAGGGTCTTATAGCTCAAAATAATAAGTAAATGCATGACAAATAACAAAGGAAGTAAGAAAGGATTGAAAAATGATGATGTGGCTTTGAATGGTGCATTTTGAACACACAAAAAGTCATGAGTTAAAATAAGTTTTAAAAAATGAAATCCTGTTGTAACAGACGAGTTTCCGAATGAAATCCTGATACTTTGAAAGAGATTGTCCGTTTTGTACACGAAGTGCATCCAGTTTTTGCCGTAACCCTCTCAACTTTCTTGCACATGCTATGTGGATGAAATGATGATATCATGCCCACTTTTAACCTTTTCAGAGTTCATTTGAAATGCTTTTCACTTTTAGGGTCTTATAGCTCAAAATAATTAGTAAATGCATGAAAAATAACAAATGAAGTAAGAAAGGATTGAAAAATGATGATGTGGCTTTGAATGGTGCATTTTGAACACACAAAAAGTCAGGAGTACAAATAAGTTTTAAAAAATGAAATCCCTTTGTAACAGACGAGTTTCCGGATGAAATCCTGATACTTTGAAAGAGATTGTCCGTTTTGTACACGAAGTGCATCCAATTTTTGCCGTAACCCTCTCAACTTTCTTGCACATGCTATGTGGATGAAATGATGATATCATGCCAACCTTCAACCTTTTCAGAGTTCATTTGAAATGCTTTTCAATTTTAGGGTCTT
>NW_025229852.1:0-3331 GCF_018294505.1 Triticum aestivum | reverse complement strand
AACAAATGAAGTAAGAAAGGATTGAAAAATGATGATGTGGCTTTGAATGGTGCATTTTGAACACACAAAAAGTCAGGAGTACAAATAAGTTTTAAAAAATGAAATCCCTTTGTAACAGACGAGTTTCCGGATGAAATCCTGATACTTTGAAAGAGATTCTCCGTTTTGTACACGAAGTGCATCCAATTTTTGCCGTAACCCTCTCAACTTTCTTGCACATGCTATGTGGATGAAATGATGATATCATGCCAACCTTCAACCTTTTCAGAGTTCATTTGAAATGCTTTTCAATTTTAGGGTCTTATAGCTCAAAATAATTAGTAAATGCATGAGAAATAACAAATGAGGTAAGAAAGGATTGAAAAATGATGATGTGGCTTTGAATGGTGCATTTTGAACACACAAAAAGTCAGGAGTTCAAATAAGTTTTAAAAAATGAAATCCCTTTGTAACAGACGAGTTTCCGGATGAAATCCTGATACTTTGAAAGAGATTGTCCGTTTTGTACACGAAGTGCATCCAGTTTTTGCCGTAACCCTCTCAACTTTCTTGCACATGCTATGTGGATGAAATGATGATATCATGCCAACTTTTAACCTTTTCAGAGTTCGTTTGAAATGCTTTTCAATTTTAGGGTCTTATAGCTCAAAATAATTAGTAAATGCATGAAAAATAACAAATGAAGTAAGAAAGGATCGAAAAATGATGATGTGGCTTTGAATGGTGCATTTTGAACACACAAAAAGTCAGGAGTTCAAATTAGTTTAAAAAAATGAAATCCCTTTGTAACAGACGAGTTTCCGGATGAAATCCTGATACTTTGAAAGAGATTGTCCGTTTTGTACACGAAGTGCATCTAGTTTTTGCCGTAACCCTCTCAACTTTCTCGCACATGCTATGTGGATGAAATGATGATATCATGCCAACTTTCAACCTTTTGAGAGTTCATTTGAAATGCTTTTCAATTTTAGGGTCTTATAGCTCAAAATAATTAGTAAATGCATGAAAAATAACAAATGAAGTAAGAATGGATTGAAAAATGATGATGTGGCTTTGAATGGTGCATTTTGAACACACAAAAAGTCAGGAGTTCAAATAAGTTTTAAAAATGAAATCCCTTTGTAACAGACGAGTTTCCGGAAAATCCTGATACTTTGAAAGAGATTGTCCGTTTTGTACACGAAGTGCATCCAGTTTTTGCCGTAACCCTCTCAACTTTCTTGCACATGCTATGTGGATGAAATGATGATATCATGCCAACTTTTAACCTTTTCAGAGTTCGTTTGAAATGCTTTTCAATTTTAGGGTCTTATAGCTCAAAATAATTAGTAAATGCATGAAAAATAACAAATGAAGTAAGAAAGGATTGAAAAATGATGATGTGGCTTTGAATGGTGCATTTTGAACACACAAAAAGTCAGGAGTTCAAATAAGTTTTAAAAAATGAAATCCCTTTGTAACAGACGAGTTTCCGGATGAAATCCTGATACTTTGAAAGAGATTGTCCGTTTTGTACACGAAGTGCATCCAGTTTTGCCGTAACCCTCTCAACTTTCTTGCACATGCTATGTGGATGAAATGATGATATCATGCCAACTTTCAACCTTTTCAGAGTTCATTTGAAATGCTTTTCAATTTTACGGTCTTATAGCTCAAAATAATTAGTAAATGCATGAAAAATAACAAATGAAGTAAGAAAGGATTGAAAAATGATGATGTGGCTTTGAATGGTGCATTTTGAAGACACAAAAAGTCAGGAGTTCAAATAAGTTTTAAAAAATGAAATCCCTTTGTAACAGACGAGTTTCCGGATGAAATCCTGATACTTTGAAAGAGATTGTCCGTTTTGTACACGAAGTGCATCCAGTTTTTGCCGTAACCCTCTCAACTTTCTTGCACATGCTATGTGGATGAAATGATGATATCATGCCAACTTGCAACCTTTTCAGAGTTCTTTTGAAATGCTTTTCAATTTTAGGGTCTTATAGCTCAAAATAATTAGTAAATGCATGAAAAATAACAAATGAAGTAAGAAAGGATTGAAAAATGATGATGTGGCTTTGAATGGTGCATTTTGAACACACAAAAGTCAGGAGTTCAAATAAGTTTTAAAAAATGAAATCCCTTTGTAACAGACGAGTTTCCGGATGAAATCCTGATACTTTGAAAGAGATTGTCCGTTTTGTACACGAAGTGCATCCAGTTTTTGCCGTAACCCTCTCAACTTTATTGCACATGCTATGTGGATGAAATGATGATATCATGCCAACTTTCAACCTTTTGAGAGTTCATTTGAAATGCTTTTCAATTTTAGGGTCTTATAGCTCAAAATAATTAGTAAATGCATGAAAAATAACAAATGAAGTAAGAAAGGATTGAAAAATGATGATATGGCTTTGAATGGTGCATTTTGAACACACAAAAAGTCAGGAGTTCAAATAAGTTCTAAAAAATGAAATCCCTTTGTAACAGACGAGTTTCCGGATGAAATCCTGATACTTTGAAAGAGATTGTCCGTTTTGTACACGAAGTGCATCTACTTTTTGCCGTAACCCTCTCAACTTTCTTGCACATGCTATGTGGATGATATGATGATATCATGCCAACTTTCAACCTTTTCAGAGTTCATTTGAAATGCTTTTCAATTTTAGGGTCTTATAGCTCAAAATAATAAGTAAATGCATGACAAATAACAAATGAAGTAAGAAAGGATTGAAAAATGATGATGTGGCTTTGAATGGTGCATTTTGAACACACAAAAAGTCATGAGTTCAAATAAGTTTTAAAAAATGAAATCCTGTTGTAACAGACGAGTTTCCGAATGAAATCCTGATACTTTGAAAGAGATTGTCCGTTTTGTACACGAAGTGCATCCAGTTTTTGCCGTAACCCTCTCAACTTTCTTGCACATGCTATGTGGATGAAATGATGATATCATGCCCACTTTTAACCTTTTCAGAGTTCATTTGAAATGCTTTTCACTTTTAGGGTCTTATAGCTCAAAATAATTAGTAAATGCATGAAAAATAACAAATGAAGTAAGAAAGGATTGAAAAATGATGATGTGGCTTTGAATGGTGCATTTTGAACACACAAAAAGTCAGGAGTACAAATAAGTTTTAAAAAATGAAATCCCTTTGTAACAGACGAGTTTCCGGATGAAATCCTGATACTTTGAAAGAGATTGTCCGTTTTGTACACGAAGTGCATCCAATTTTTGCCGTAACCCTCTCAACTTTCTTGCACATGCTATGTGGATGAAATGATGATATCATGCCAACCTTCAACCTTTTCAGAGTTCATTTGAAATGCTTTTCAATTTTAGGGTCTT
>NW_025229851.1:17343-18508 GCF_018294505.1 Triticum aestivum | reverse complement strand
TCACTTTGAATGTTGCATACTGAACACAAAAGAAGTCCGTAGTTCAAATAAGTTTAAAAAACATTGAAGTGGCCGTGTAACAGATGAGTTCTCGTCCGAAACCCTGAGATTCCGAAAGAGATTGTCCAGTTTGTACATGAAGTGCGTCCAATTTTTGCCGTGACCCTCTCTAGTCTTTCGCACATGCTATGCAGGTGAAATGATGATACCATGCCAAGTTTCAACATTTTCACAGTTCATTTTGTAGTCATTTTCAATTTCACTGTCATTTAGCTCTCTAAACAATTAGGTAAATGACTGAAAAACAAAAAATGATGTCAGAACATGTTGGAAATTGATGACGTCGCTTTGAATGCTGCATACTGAACAGAAAAGAAGTCCGGAGCTCAAATAAGTTTAAAAAACATTGAAGTGCCCGTGTAACACATGAGTTCTCGTCTGAAACCCTGATATTCCGAAAGAGATTGTCCTGTTTGTACATGAAGTGCGTCCAATTTTTGTCGTGACCCTCTGTACTCTTTCGCACATGCTATGCAGGTGAAATGATGATACCATGCCAAGTTTCAACATTTTCACAGTTCATTTTGTACTCATTTTCAATTTCACGGTCATTTAGCTCGCTAAGCAATTAGGTAAATGACTGAAAAACAACAAATGATGTCAGAACATGTTGGAAATTGATGACGTCGCTTTGAATGCTGCATACTGGACACAAAAGAAGTCCGGAGTTCAAATAAGTTTAAAAAACATTGAAGTGCCCGTGTAACAGATGAGTTCTCGTCTGATACCCTGATACTTCGAAAGAGTTTGTCCAGTTTGTACACGAAGTGCGTCCAGTTTTTGCCGTGACCCTCTCTACTCTTTAGCACATGTTATGCGGGTGAAATGATGATACCATGCCAAGTCTCAACATTTTCAGAGTTCATTTTGTAGTGATTTTCAATTTCATGGTCATTTAGCTCTATAAACAATTAGGTAAATGACCGAAAAACAACAAATGATGTCAGAACATGTTGGAAATTGATGACGTCGCTTTGAATGCTGCTTACTGAACACAAAAGAAGTCCGGAGTTCAAATAAGTTTAAAATACATTGAAGTGTTGTGTAACAGATGAGTTCTCGTCCGAAACCCTGATACTCCGAAAGAGATTGTCCAGTTTGTACA
>NW_025229851.1:16427-17135 GCF_018294505.1 Triticum aestivum | reverse complement strand
GATGACATCGCTTTGAATGCTGCATACTGAACACAAAAGAAGTCTGGAGTTCAAATAAGTTTAAAAAACATTAAAGTGCCCGTGTAACAGATGAGTTCTCGTCCAAAACCCTGATACTCCGAAAGAAATTTTCCAGTTTGTACACGAAGTGCGTCCAGTTTTTGCCGTGACCCCCTCTACTCTTTAGCACATGCTATGCGGGTGAAATGATGATACCATGCCAAGTTTCAACATTTTCACAGTTCATTTTGTAGTGATTTTCAATTTCACGGTCATTTAGCTCTCTAAACAATTAGGTAAATGGCTGAAAAACAACAAATGATGTCAGAACAAGTTGGAAATTGATGACGTCGCTTTGAATGCTGCATACTGAACACGAAAGAAGTCCGGAGTTCAAATAAGGTTAAAAAACATTGAAGTGCCGGTGTAACAGATGAGTTCTCGTCTGAAACCCTGATATTCTAAAAGAGATTGTCCAGTTTGGACATGAAGTGCGTCCAATTTTTTCCATGACCCTCTCTACTGTTTCGCACATGCTATGCAGGTGAAATGATGATACCATGCCAAGTTTCAACATTTTCACAGTTCATTTTGTAGTCATTTTCAATTTTACGGTCATTTAGCTCTCTAAGCAATTAGGTAAATGACTGAAAAACAACAAATGATGTCAGAACATGTTGGAAATTGAAGACGTTGCTTTGAATGCTG
>NW_025229851.1:13088-14469 GCF_018294505.1 Triticum aestivum | reverse complement strand
TCGCACATGCTATGCAGGTGAATTGATGATACCATGCCAAGTTTCAACAATTTTCACAGTTCATTTTATAGTCGTTTTCAATGTCACGGTCATTTAGCTCTCTAAGCAATTAGGTAAATGACTGAAAAACAACAAATGATGTCAGAACATGTTGGAAATTGATGTCGTTGCTTTGAATGCTGCATACTGAACACAAAAGAAGTCCGGAGTTCAGATAAGTATAAAAAACATTGAAGTGCCCGTGTAACAGATGAGTTCTCGTCCGAAACCCTGATATTCCAAAAGAGATTGTCCAGTTTGTACATGAAGTGCGTCCAATTTTTGCCGTGACCCTCTCTACTCCTTCGCACATGCTATGCAGGTGAAATGATGATACCATGCGAAGTTTTAACATTTTCACAGTTCATTTTGTAGTCATTTTGAATTTCACGGTCATTTAGCTCTCTAAGCAATTAGGTAAATGACTGAAAAACAACAAATGATGTCAGAACATGTTGGAAATTGATGACGTCGCTTTGAATGCTGCATACTGAACACAAAAGAAGTCCGGAGTTCAAATAAGTTTAAAAAACATTGAAGTGCCCGTGTAACAGATGAGTTCTCGTTCGAAACCGTGATACTCCGAAAGAGTTTGTCCAGTTTGTACACGAAGTGCGTCCAGTTTTTGCCGTGACCCTCTCTACTCTTTAGCACATGCTATGCGGGTGAAATGATGATACCATGCCAAGTCTCAACATTTTTAGAGTTCATTTTGTAGTGATTTTCAATTTCATGGTCATTTAGCTCTATAAACAATTAGGTAAATGACCGAAAAACAACAAATGATGTCAGAACATGTTGGAAATTGATGATGTCGCTTTGAATGTTGTATACTGAACACAAAAGAATGCCGGAGTTCAAATAAGTTAAAAAAATATTGAAGTGCCCGTGTAACAAATGAGTTCTCGTTCGAAACCCTGATACTCCGAAAGAGTTTGTCCAGTTTGTACACGAAGTGCGTCCAGTTTTTGTCGTGACCCTCTCTACTCTTTAGCACACGCTATGCGGCTGAAATGATGATACCATGCCAAGTGTCAACATTTTCAGAGTTCATTTTTTAGTGATTTTTTTCACGGTCATTTAGCTCTCTGAATAATTAGGTAAATTACCGAAAAACAACAAATGATGTCAGAACATGTTGGAAATTGATGACGTCGCTTTGAATGCTGCATACTGAACACAAAAGAAGTCGGGAGTTCAAATAAGTTTAAAAAACATTGAAGTGCCCGTGTAACAGATGAGTTCTCGTCCGAAACCCTGATACTGCGAATGAGATTGTCCAGTTTGTACACAAAGTGCGTCCAGTTTTTGCCATGACCCTCTCTACTCTTTAGCACATGCT
>NW_025229851.1:12105-13078 GCF_018294505.1 Triticum aestivum | reverse complement strand
AAATAAGTTTAAAAAACATTGAAGTGCCCGTGTAACAGATGAGTTCTCGTCTGAAACCCTGATACTCCGAAAGAGATTTTCCAGGTTGTACACGAAGTGCGTCCAGTTTTTACCGTGACCCTCTCAACTATTTAGCACATGCTATGCGGGTGAAATGATGATACCATGCCAAGTTTCAACATTTTCACAGTTCATTTTGTAGTCATTTTCAATTTCACAGTCATTTAGCTCTCTAAGCAATTAGGTAAATGACTGAAAAACAACAAATGATCTCAGAACATGTTCGAAATTGATGACGTCACTTTGAATCCTGCATACTGAACACAAAAGAAGTCCGGAGTTCAAATAAGTTTAAAAAACATTGAAGTGCCCGTGTAACAGATGAGTTCTCGTCCGAAACCCTCATACTCCAAAAGAGTTTGTCCAGTTTGTACACGAAGTGCGTCCAGTTTTTGCCGTGACCCTCTCTACTCTTTAGCACATGCTATGCAGGTCAAATGATGATACCATGCCAAGTCTCAACATTTTCAGAGTTCATTTTGTAGTGATTTTCAATTTCATGGTCATTTAGCTCTATAAACAATTAGGTAAATGACCGAAAAACAACAAATGATGTCAGAACATGTTGGAAATTGATGACGTCGCTTTGAATGCTGCATACTGAACACAAAATAAGTCCGGAGTTCAAGTAAGTTTAAAACACATTGAAGTGCCTGTGTAACAGATGAGTTCTCGTCCGAAACCCTGATACTCCGAAAGAGAATGTCCAGTTTGTACATGAAGTGCGTCCAGTTTTTGCTGTGACCCCCTCTACTCTTTAGCACATGCTATGCGGGTGAAATGATGGTACCATGCCAAGTTTCAACATTTTCACAGTTCATTTTGTAGTGATTTTCAATTTCACGGTCATTTAGCTCCCTAAACAATTAGGTAAATGACTAAAAAACAACAAATGATGTCAAAACATGTTGGA
>NW_025229851.1:9209-12095 GCF_018294505.1 Triticum aestivum | reverse complement strand
TGCGGGTGAAATGATGATACCATGCCAAGTTTCAACATTTTCACAGTTCATTTTGTAGTGATTTTCAATTTCACGGTCATTTAGCTCTCTAAACAATTAGGTAAATGACCGAAAAACAACAAATGATGTCAGAACATGTTGGAAATTGATGACGTCACTTTGAATGATGCATACTGAACACAAAATAAGTCTGGAGTTCTAATAATTTTAAAAAACATTAAAGTGCTCGTGTAACAGATGAGTTCTCGTCCGAAACCCTGATACTCCGAAAGAGATTGTCCAGTTTCTACACGAAGTGCGTCCAGTTTTTTCCGTGACCCCCTCTACTCTTTAGCACATGCAATGCGGGTGAAATGATGATACCATGCCAAGTTTAAACATTTTCACAGTGCATTTTGTAGTGATTTTCAATTTCACGGTCATTTAGCTCTCTAAACAATTAGGTAAATGACTGAAAAACAACAAATGATGTCAGAACAAGTTGGAAATTGATGACGTCGCTTTGAATGCTGCATACTGAACACAAAAGAAGTCCGTAGTTCAAATAAGTTTAAAAAACATAGAAGTGCCCGTGTAACAGATGAGTTCTCGTCCGAAACCCTGATACTCCGAAAGAGTTTGTCGAGTTTGTACTCGAAGTGCATCCAGTTTTTGCCGTGACCCTCCCTACTCTTTCGCACATGCTATGCAGGTGAAATGATGATACTATGCAGGGTTTCAACATTTTCACAGTTCATTTTGTAGTCATTTTCAATTTCACGGTCTTTAGCTCTCTAAGCAATTAGGTAAATGACTGAAAAACAACAAATGATGTCACAACATGTTGGAAATTGATGACGTCGCTTTGAATGCTGCATACTGAACACAAAAGAAGTCCAGAGTTCAAATAAGTTTAAAAAATATTGAAGTGCCCGTGTAACAGATGAGTTCTCGTCCGAAACCCTGATACTCCGAAAGAGTTTGTCCAGTTTGTACACGAAGTGCGTCCAGTTTTTGCCGTGACCCTCTCTACTCTTTAGCACATGCTATGCGGGTGAAATGATGATACCATGCCTAGTCTCAACATTTTCAGAGTTCATTTTGTAGTGATTTTCAATTTCATGGTCATTTAGCTCTATAGCCAATTAGGTAAATGACCGAAAAACAACAAATGATGTCAGAACATGTTGGAAATTGATGACGTCGCTTTGAATGCTGCATATTGAACACAAAAGAAGTCCGGAGTTCAAATAAGTTTAAAAAACATTGAAGTGCCCGTGTAACAGATGAGTTCTCGTCTGAAACCCTGATACTCCGAAAGAGATTTTCCAGGTTGTACACGAAGTGCGTCCAGTTTTTACCGTGACCCTCTCAACTATTTAGCACATGCTATGCGGGTGAAATGATGATACCATGCCAAGTTTCAACATTTTCACAGTTCATTTTGTAGTCATTTTCAATTTCACAGTCATTTAGCTCTCTAAGCAATTAGGTAAATGACTGAAAAACAACAAATGATCTCAGAACATGTTCGAAATTGATGACGTCACTTTGAATCCTGCATACTGAACACAAAAGAAGTCCGGAGTTCAAATAAGTTTAAAAAACATTGAAGTGCCCGTGTAACAGATGAGTTCTCGTCCGAAACCCTGATACTCCGAAAGAGTTTGTCCAGTTTGTACATGAAGTGCGTCCAATTTTTGCCGTGACCCTCTCTACTCTTTCGCACATGCTATGCAGGCGAAATGATGATACCATGCCAAGTTTCAACATTTTCATAGTTCATTTTGTAGTCATTTTCAATTTCACAGTCATTTAGCTCTCTAAGCAATTAGGTAAATGACTGAAAAACAACAAATGATGTCAGAACATGTTGGAAATTGATGACATCGCTTTGAATGCTGCATACTGAACACAAAAGAAGTCCGGAGTTTAAATAAGTTTAAAAAACATTGAAGTGCCCGTGTAACAGATGAGTTCTCGTCTGAAACCCTGATACTCCGAAAGAGATTTTCCAGGTTGTACACGAAGTGCGTCCAGTTTTTACCGTGACCCTCTCAACTATTTAGCACATGCTATGCGGGTGAAATGATGATACCATGCCAAGTTTCAACATTTTCACAGTTCATTTTGTAGTCATTTTCAATTTCACAGTCATTTAGCTCTCTAAGCAATTAGGTAAATGACTGAAAAACAACAAATGATCTCAGAACATGTTCGAAATTGATGACGTCACTTTGAATCCTGCATACTGAACACAAAAGAAGTCCGGAGTTCAAATAAGTTTAAAAAACATTGAAGTGCCCGTGTAACAGATGAGTTCTCGTCCGAAACCCTCATACTCCAAAAGAGTTTGTCCAGTTTGTACACGAAGTGCGTCCAGTTTTTGCCGTGACCCTCTCTACTCTTTAGCACATGCTATGCAGGTCAAATGATGATACCATGCCAAGTCTCAACATTTTCAGAGTTCATTTTGTAGTGATTTTCAATTTCATGGTCATTTAGCTCTATAAACAATTAGGTAAATGACCGAAAAACAACAAATGATGTCAGAACATGTTGGAAATTGATGACGTCGCTTTGAATGCTGCATACTGAACACAAAATAAGTCCGGAGTTCAAGTAAGTTTAAAACACATTGAAGTGCCTGTGTAACAGATGAGTTCTCGTCCGAAACCCTGATACTCCGAAAGAGAATGTCCAGTTTGTACATGAAGTGCGTCCAGTTTTTGCTGTGACCCCCTCTACTCTTTAGCACATGCTATGCGGGTGAAATGATGGTACCATGCCAAGTTTCAACATTTTCACAGTTCATTTTGTAGTGATTTTCAATTTCACGGTCATTTAGCTCCCTAAACAATTAGGTAAATGACTAAAAAACAACAAATGATGTCAAAACATGTTGGA
>NW_025229851.1:8253-9199 GCF_018294505.1 Triticum aestivum | reverse complement strand
AAATAAGTTTAAAAAACATTGAAGTGCCCGTGTAACAGATGAGTTCTCGTCTGAAACCCTGATACTCCGAAAGAGATTTTCCAGGTTGTACACGAAGTGCGTCCAGTTTTTACCGTGACCCTCTCAACTATTTAGCACATGCTATGCGGGTGAAATGATGATACCATGCCAAGTTTCAACATTTTCACAGTTCATTTTGTAGTCATTTTCAATTTCACAGTCATTTAGCTCTCTAAGCAATTAGGTAAATGACTGAAAAACAACAAATGATCTCAGAACATGTTCGAAATTGATGACGTCACTTTGAATCCTGCATACTGACCACAAAAGAAGTCCGGAGTTCAAATAAGTTTAAAAAACATTGAAGTGCCCGTGTAACAGATGAGTTCTCGTCCGAAACCCTCATACTCCAAAAGAGTTTGTCCAGTTTGTACACGAAGTGCGTCCAGTTTTTGCCGTGACCCTCTCTACTCTTTAGCACATGCTATGCAGGTGAAATGATGATACCATGCCAAGTCTCAACATTTTCAGAGTTCATTTTGTAGTGATTTTCAATTTCATGGTCATTTAGCTCTATAAACAATTAGTAAATGACCGAAAAACAACAAATGATGTCAGAACATGTTGGAAATTGATGACGTCGCTTTGAATGCTGCATACTGAACACAAAATAAGTCCGGAGTTCAAGTAAGTTTAAAACACATTGAAGTGCCTGTGTAACAGATGAGTTCTCGTCCGAAACCCTGATACTCCGAAAGAGATTGTCCAGTTTGTACATGAAGTGCGTCCAGTTTTTGCTGTGACCCCCTCTACTCTTTAGCACATGCTATGCGGGTGAAATGATGGTACCATGCCAAGTTTCAACATTTTCACAGTTCATTTTGTAGTGATTTTCAATTTCACGGTCATTTAGCTCCCTAAACAATTAGGTAAATGACTAAAAAAC
>NW_025229851.1:7673-8173 GCF_018294505.1 Triticum aestivum | reverse complement strand
GCTGCATACTGAACAGAAAAGAAGTTCGTAGTTCAAATAAGTTTAAAAAACATTGAAGTGCCCGTGTAACAGATGAGTTCTCGTCCGAAACCCTGATACTTCGAAAGAGTATGTCCAGTTTGTGCACGAAGTGCGTCCAGTTTTTGCCGTGACCCTCTCTACTCTTTCGCATATGCTATGTAGGTGAAATGATGATACCATGCCAAGTTTCAACATTTTCAGAGTTCATTTTGTAGTCATTTTAAATTTCACGGTCATTTAGCTCTCTAAGCAATTAGGTAAATGACTGAAAAACAACAAATGATGTCAGAACATGTTGGAAATTGATGACGTCGCTTTGAATGCTGCATACTGAACACAAAAGAAGTCCGGAGATCAAATAAGTTTAAAAAACATTGAAGTGCCCGTGTAACAGATGAGTTCAGTTTGTACACGAAGTGCGTCCAGTTTTTGCCGTGACCCCCTCTACTCTTTAGCACATGCTATGTGGGTGAAATGAT
>NW_025229851.1:5635-7492 GCF_018294505.1 Triticum aestivum | reverse complement strand
AAAACATTGAAGTGCCCGTGTAACAGACGAGTTCTCGTCCGAAACCCTGATACTTCGAAAGAGTTTGTCCAGTTTGTACACGAAGTGCGTCCAGTTTTTGCCGTGACCCTCTCTACTCTTTCGCACATGCTATGCAGGTGAAATGATGATACCATGCCAAGTTTCAACATTTTCACAGTTCATTTTGTAGTCATTTTCAATTTCACGGTCATTTAGCTCTCTATGCAATTAGGTAAATGACTGAAAAACAACAAATGATGTCAGAACATGTTGGAAATTGATGACATTGCTTTGAATGCTGCATACTGAACACAAAAGAAGTCCGGAGATCAAATAAGTTTAAAAAACATTGAAGTGCCCGTGTAACAGATGAGTTCTCGTCTGAAACCCTGATACTCCGAAAGAGATTTTCCAGGTTGTACACGAAGTGCGTCCAATTTTTGCCGTGACCCTCTCTACTATTTAGCACATGCTATGCGGGTGAAATGATGATACCATGCCAAGTTTCAACATTTTCACAGTTCATTTTGTAGTCATTTTCAATTTCACGGTCATTTAGCTCTCTAAGCAATTAAGTAAATGACTGAAAAATAACAAATGATGTCAGAACATGTTGGAAATTGATGACGTCACTTTGACTATCGCATACTGAACACAAAAGAAGTCCGGAGTTCAAATAAGTTTAAAAAACATTGAAGTGCCCGTGTAACAGATGAGTTCTCGTCCGAAACCCTGATACTCCGAAAGAGTTTGTCCAGTTTGTACACGAAGTGCGTCCAGTTTTTGCCGTGACCCTCTCTACTCTTTAGCACATGCTATGCGGGTGAAATGATGATACCATGCCAAGTCTCAACATTTTCATAGTTCATTTTGTAGTGATTTTCAATTTCATGGTCATTTAGCTCTCTAAGCAATTAGGTAAATGACCGAAAAACAACAAATGATGTCAGAACATGTTGGAAATTGATGAAGTCGCTTTGAATGCTGCATACTGAACACAAAAGAAGTTCGGATTTCAAATAAGTTTAAAAAGCATTGAAGTGCCCGTGTAACAGACGAGTTCTCGTCCGAAACCCTCATACTCCGAAAGAGATTGTCCAGTTTGTACACGAAGTGCGTCCAGTTTTTGCCGTGACCCCCTCTACTCTTTAGCACATGCTATGTAGGTGAAATGATGATACCATGCCAAGTTTCAACATTTCACAGTTCATTTTTAGTCATTTTCAATTTCACGGTCATTTAGCTCTCTAAGCAATTAGGTAAATGACTGAAAAACAACAAATGATGTCAGAACATGTTGGAAATTGATGACGTTGCTTTGAAAGCTGTATACTGAACACAAAAGAAGTCCGGAGTTCAAATAAGTTTAAAAAACATTGAAGTGCCCGTGTAACAGATGAGTTCTCGTCCGAAATCCTGATACTCCGAAAGAGTTTGGCCAGTTTGTACACGAAGTGTGTCCAGTTTTTGCCGTGACCCTCTCTACTCTTTAGCACATGCTATGCGGGTAAAATGATGATACCATGCCAAGTCTCAACATTTTCAGAGTTCATTTTGTAGTGATTTTCAATTTCATGATCATTTAGCTCTATAAACAATTAGGTAAATGACCGAAAAACAACAAATGATGTCAAAACATGTTGGAAATTGATGATGTCGCTTTGAATGCTGCATACTGAACACAAAAGTAGACCGGAGTTCAAATAAATTTAAAAAACATTGAAGTGCCCGTGTAACAGATGAGTTCTCGTCCGAAACCCTGATACTCCGAAAGAGATTGTCAAGTTTGTACACGAAGTGTGTCCAGTTTTTGCCGTGACCCCCTCTACTCTTTAGCTCATGCTATTCGGGTGAAAT